>NW_009910690.1:0-14664 GCF_000696875.1 Nestor notabilis
CAAACTATTCTATGATTCTATGATTCTAAGGAAGCGAGCACCACCATTCTCCCCCAGTGAAGATTGCATTACCTTAATGGGTCACCCCCACTGCAGAAGTCTTACAGTGTGTTGTGTGTTTTACAAAGATATTTGAACTCAGGGAAAAATTCCCAGACAAAAGGAGGGTAACCTAGCTTCAGAGGGGTTTTAAGTACTCCTCAGGGCAGACACTGTCTTTATGTCTAGTACATACAAAGAACACAGACTTAGCAAAATAGAAGCCTCAATCTAATTTCCTCCTGTACCTACATACACTTGAGATGAGCAGAGCATATGAGGTAAAACCTTGTCTGTTCAGCATTCTATTCAGAAGGACAAAGGAGTAATAATATTAGGACTCAGTGTTCTGGATGAAAGGACATCACCTCCCAACAGGGTCCAGTTCTGACTTGAAAAACTGAGGCACAAATTAAAGGAGTGTCTTGGTGTGAGCTTCTAAGAAGTTACAGAAAAGGTTGAGCAGTTTGGAAATGTGAAAAAAGGACTATGATGTTTAAATAATGGAATTGCTTCAATTAAGATTAACCAGAAGGAGGTATTGTTAGATAGACCAGAGTACCATCAGTGCTGATGCATCTCAATGCGATTTCAGAAGAATCCAGTCGTCTCCTCCTCAGTACAAACCTTGTCAATGCTTTGAGCAACCTGGTCTGGTGGAAGGTGTCCCTGCCTGTGGCAGGGGGGTTGGAACTAGATGATCTTCAGGTGCCTTCCAGCCCAAACCATTTTGATTATATGAGGCAAGTATTCAAATGACAGTGCAATTGGAAGTGGAGATATTTTATTATGTTTTTATTAATCAACGCATCATCTCAAGTGCTTATCTGAGTGGCTGCTGTTTCAAAAAGAATGAGACAGGTAAGTGAAAGAAAAGAGCAAGGGGATATTCTCTTCCTGCCCTGTCTGCACAGCAGCAACAGTCACTGGAGTGCTACTCCATCCAGATTTAGAAGTTTATAAAGCCTAGAATGGGGATTTCTCCTTTTGTTCTTAGTAGCTTTACCTGGCTGCTTTCCAAAGCTCTGGTCTGCTCCAGGAGTGATGCATTTTTCTGTTGTTGTTCAAGAAGTTTAATTAGCCAACTGGAAACAAGTGCCAAAATTACCCTCTGCACAGAGTTCTTCCCAAAATAAAAACCTGATTACTGTAAGCAAGGGCCATGACTTGAGAGAATTTGCAGTCCTCACACTATTTTCGGTCCAGCTTTTCACTTCATTCATTCGTGAGGATGAGAAACAAGTGACCAGTCAGAAGTATTTCTCAGTGGCACTTACTGGGTATCTGGTCATCATGCCATGGTCATCAGCTAATTGCTCTTGAAGCTTCAGATACCAGATACCTGGAAACTTTCTTTGCATGGGGGTGATAGCAGAATACTGATGTGCTTCCAATCTGACTTTAAATTTAGTATGTCTCTTGCAGGAGGCAGTGTCCACCGTCAGGCTGCTGTAAAGAAGCTTCCCAAGAAGTCAGGAAAAGGGCAGCAATGTGACAGCACTATGTCTTACACTTCAGAGCCATCTACTTCCGACACTGCAGCCAAACTACTGCAGCTCAACAACTTCTGACTGCCACATTATTCACCAGCTGTTGCCTGGTTAAATTCAGCACTGCTTGGGGAATTAGAGAGTACTCACACCTACAACAAAATTCACAGAGAAAGAGCAGGCGCTCTCCCCCCTTATGCTGGCTAAACGGAACTTTCCAGAATGAGAGATTAACCCAGTCTTTGTTAGGAAAAATCTGGCACTGATGTCTCCCTGGAAGGGATCCATTCTTCTAATGTCATGGAGAAAAGTCCCCAAGCCAGTGAAGAACCTTTTCCCTGCTTCTTGAATTCTCATCCAAGTTTTATTGCTTTATAAAATAGCAGAAAAAACTGCAACTTCATTTCCCTCATGTTCCTCAGGAAACAGCAGCAGCCTGTTAAGTAATAACTGAATGTAAAAATAAAATAAGGATATAAATAAATAAATAAATAAATAAATAAAATAAAAATAGTCTGCTGTGAAGAATGACAAGAGAGTTCTCCCCCCGGAGCCAAGACTCCCTTTCCTGCCTCCTGGGTGACAACCAGAGTCACTGGTGGCAGGCAGTATTTTAATCCACATGTCACACCAAATGCCACATCCACCCTGACCTATGGTCTTCACACACTAGGTAAAATTCCCAAAAAGTTCTTAGTCCCTCAGTGGATCAGGCAATTAATGAGGGGAGAAAGATCTCAGCCTTTGCCCAAAAGCCCTTGAGAATACAGTAAAGCCTTACTGAAAACATACCAGTACCAATAAGCAATCAGGACATCAAATTCTTCTTTGCTCTCAAAGTAATTTTGCAGTACACTTGTTGAGTGCTCAAATAGGACAAGTGCAGATGGATACTTGACTTAGCTTGTTTTGCTTTAAACATAGCTCTGACATTTCTTTTGGGTTTGTAAAAAAAACCTGACTGTGCAAAGAGAGGTTTGTACTCAATTCCGTGCACTTTAAGATGCAGCCCTTATGTTTCAACCATTGTACTTTACAAAAAGAAAAGCTTTCACTTGAGAACAACATGTAATACAGGGAGTGATGTGCAGAGCAGCTGCATGAGCAACTGCACAGCCAGAGAGGACTCATCCATAGGCCTTCCCTCCAGCAGCAGTGTTGTGAAGTGACCAGCATTGCTGACCCGCCCTGAGCAGCCAAGGCACAGACACATGGGATGAGTGACCTACCCAGGGTCAGATCAAGTTTAGACATTAGGAAGAAGTTCTTCATCCCCTGTGAGGGTGCTGAGGCGCTGGCAGAGGTTGCCCAGAGAAGCTGTGGCTGCCCCATCCCTGGCATTGTTCAAGGCCAGGTTGGACACAGGGGCTTGGAGCAACCTGCTCTAGTGGAAGGTGTCCCTGCCTGTGGCAGAGGGACTGGAACTAGATGATCTTTAAGGTACCTTCCAACAGAAACCAGTCTGTGATTTTCAGTTCCTGGTTCAGACACTCATAAGTGTAAAAAGCAAACAATGAAAACCACATTTCCCCCTCTCAACAATTTCAGTAACACTCCTGCACAAATATCCAAGTTCATATGTTTCACATGCAGCTTAGTTCCCTCAGAAATAATACCTCTAGCAATATCAACTCATTAGCACAAGGTGCACTTACCTTCTGACAGCCACTTATTTGGAGTGCCAGGCAGATTGGCCAGTATGAAGGAGGGTTAATGAACAACAGTCCTTTTCCAACACAGCTGAAGAATACTTAATTTTCTCTATAAAGATTCAGCTAACACTTTTTGGCTTGCGAGAGTATTTCTCTTTATTTAAAATCCTGGAGCAGGGGCTAGTTTCTCTGCTGTGACATAACAAACCACTCTAAGGAAATAATAAAGAAACACATGGCCCAGCAGGCTCGCAGTGTGATGTTGCCCAGCCATGTTATAATTAATACTTGAGACATTGAAATGCACGTGGCAAACCCATGCAGTTCAGCAGACTGTAGTTGAGTGTGGGGTTTTTTGTACTTAATCCTTCCTGCTCTGCTGAAGGAAGGATACAGCAAAAACATGAGCTCCTGAGCTGGCAGTGAGAAACTATCCAACATCTTTCTCATAGTCCCTATACTTCTGTGCTCTTGACACCTACAACTACTTTCCTTTCTCTTGCTTCCTTGGATCTGCTTTCTGTGTATTTATCCTTCTGTGACACTTGACTTTTTTCCCCCAAATTCCAATTTATTTTCCTGTACTGTTTATCCTTAGCTCCAATAAAAAGCACACTGCTTTGCCCCAGTCTGCTCTTTGGTGATTGAGATAATGCTTTTGATGATTGAGAAAATGTCTTTTTGTGGCCATAAGATTTATTTTCAGAATAAGCAGATCCTGAACACAGACTCTGGCTGTTTCAGACTAGAGAACAAGGTGGAAAGTCCAGAGATGACAGCAGAAGAGATTACAATGCAACAAAACAAAGTCATAGTTCACGAAGTTTACAAAGCCATAACTCAGATCTAGCAGTGGAGGTGAATAACCTAGTGAGCGTTTCACATGTCACTTTAACCATCCTGCCTGGGAATGGGCCCAGAACAGTGATCCTCTACTATTTTGCCTACTAGTGTAGTGGAAAAAACAGCAAGCAGTGGGAATTTGTATGTTATAATACATTCAGTGATTGTCAAAGAGTACATTGAAGCTAATTAGCTCTAGCTCCAAGTGAGGACATAAACTATACCACTCATTCCCTTCATTTGTTCCCTCCTTGCTTACTCTCCCCACTAAATGGGAGTTCAAGATCATTCTAAAAGGAATAACAAATAAAATTTAAGAACTATGTATTTTATGATCATGATTGCAAATATCAGTCAAGAAAAAGGGAGTGGGGGTGCAAACGAAGACAGCTGAATGCATCTCTCTGCAAATGTTGCTGTTGGTAATTCAGTCACATAGATCTAGATCAAATGTTGAAGTATCATCTCTAAGTGCATGAGTCATAGCTCCCAGTGGCTGTATCAAGTGGTAAAATAAAATATCTTCTAGACCTCTTCGCTTGATCTTTGGTTTCACTAATTTTTGGCACACTGTCCCAGCTGCAGAGCCAGAAATAATCATAGAATCATAGAATGGTTAGAGTTGGAAGGGACCTTAAAGATCAAACAAGCAAGATACATGTGAATCATCTGCTCTTGGCAGTCGCTGCCTCCAAGCAGAGCATCATCTCAGCATTACCACTGCTCGCGGGTGGTGCTGAAGGACTCTTCTAGCAGTGGAAACTCAGAGGGACCAGCAGGTAACCCTCGCCAAACTTTCTCTTCCTGCAACTTGTCAGCCCCTCCGACTCCTTTTTGCTGCCCACTCAGGCAATAATAAAATCTTACAGCATTCTGCACAATTACACCAAAACCTGGCAGATGTCTTCTTTCAGCTTTGCTATTTCATAAATGGCACTAACATCCAATATTTCTAAGGCCTGACATATTTTCTTACTTACAATACAGCTGGTTATTCTAGATCGCTTTGTCCATAACCCAAAAGACTTTCATCCATTTTATTTAATGAATTAATCATAGAATCACAGACTGGTTTGGGCTGGAAGAGACCATAAAGCTCATCTAGTTCCAACACCTTCCAGCAGACCAGGTTGCTCCAAGCCCCTGTGTCCAATCTGACCTTGAACCCTGCCAGGGAGGGAGCAGCCACAGCTTCTCTAGGCAACCTGTGCCAGCGCCTCAGCACCCTCACAGGGGATGAATAACTTCTTCCTAATATCTCACCTCAATCTCCCCTTTGTCAGTCTAAAGCCATTCCCCCTTGTTCTGTCACCACATGCCCTTGTAAAAGTCTGAAATAATCTGAATTTCATGTCAGAGTGTCTGGTGTGAAGCACTTTTGTAAGTGGGAACACTGAACAAGCCACTTATTAATAAGGAATAAGTACTTGCAGTAGTTATTCTTAATGAAATATGGAAAATAGTAGTGGTAGGAGTACTCAAGAGCTAATAATAGTGGGTTTAAATTACAGCAAGGAATATTTAAAACAGACTTTAGGCAAAGCTTCCAAATGTTCAGAGTGGTAACAGACTCGCGCTGACTTCCCAAAGAGGCTGTGGAATACCATCACCAAAGGTTTGCTTTAGACAGTTAGACAAATATCTGCTGGAAACAGCAGATGTTAAGCTGGAGGGCAGCCTTGACTGAAGTGACCTTGATTATTGTAGTTTGTGACCCTTGGGGTGGTGACGTGAGTGCGCAGCAAGTCGCTACCCTGGACTTCAGCAGAGCAGACTTCAGCTTCTTGAGGGATCTGCTTGGTAGGATACAATAAGATAAAGTCCTGGAGGGAAAAGCGGCCCAGGCAAGCTGGTTAATACTCAAGGATCACCTCCTCCAAGCCGATTTCCTATGTGTAAAAGCCTCTGCCATAGTCAAGAGCTACTCCTCCATAGCACTGCAAAAAGGTGGCTGTGGGTCTAAACCAGCTCCTGAGTGAGGTTTGAGCAAGGCTTGGCAAGCCCTGTCAGCCATCCCCAGGGCAACTCTATCTGCTGAGCTATGAAAATCCCTGGAATCCAGACTAAGCAATCTCAATACCAAAAATGTACAAAAAGGCAGCATCAGCATGAACACAGACTGTTTACCTTGTGGGCTGATGGTAGGGCTCACAACTAGTCTTTTCACAACTGGCTTTTCTCGATCGCAAGGATATAGATACCCACTGGAGCTACGTTTCATCAGTGGGTTTTCCAGCCCCTCTGTGTGAACTGTCTCTTCACCATTCTGTAGTTACATCATAAATAACTCTTCAGCCTCTCCATCACATACATCCTATAGTAGCCTCACGACTCTCCAAGATTAACAGGGCAATTTGGGGGTGGTTTTTTTTATGTTTTCTTGGGGGTTTTAAATGATTATGTTATCAACTATTCAAAGCTGGACAGAAACAAGTGTACTTCAGACAATTACAGAGGAAGTGGGTGGTTGGCAGTGACACAAGGAGCCGGGGGCCTTCATGCAGGCAGGCACTATTTTTAAACCCTGATGTGGAATGTTTGTTCTGCTCAGAGAAAATCCATTCCCCCATACTGTGCCATGCCCACTCGCTTTCAATTGAAACGCTTTGAACACCATCCATCTACTCTTTCCAGTCTCTGCTGGAAAGGACTGGATACATAACTTCTTCATGGGAACCATGTTAGACCCAGGAGGTTCTGTAAAACATTTTTTAGTTCCCATAAGAATTTCATTCCCAGCTGCTTCTACCAACAATAGCAGAAGCATTATGCCTCAAACACATACCCATTTTGGAACTAGATGATCTTTGAGGTCCCTTCCAACCCAAACCGTTCTCTGATTCTCTGAAAAGCCTAACTCACGGTGGCTTATTTCTGCCCTCTCAGCTAACATAAGTGACAAAGATTTGGTGTTGATCCCTGTAATGAAGTATACTTTAAATGGAGGTAGGCAAAAGTAGAAAAAAATAAGCTCAAATTCCACTGTGTTCCTATAACTGCTGAAACAGGGGCACATCTTGTCTAGGATAAAAAGACCACCAGGTAAAAGACATCAGGACTCAGGGTGCAAGCAGAGGGCAGGACAGCTGCTGTGTGTACATTAGGCATGGAAAATAACACATGCATTTAGGATCCTGAGGGCACTGCCGCCATGAGATCCAACTCCTGCTACCACAGAGAGGCACAGCAGGGAGGGAACTGCATGGACAAAGTGCCACTGAGACTTGATATAGCCAGGGCCCCAGCATTATCGTCTCGGCTCTTACCAAGTTTGACAGCTTATGATAACAAACATACTGTCCCTGTCATTTCTTCTCCATCACACCCTGCAGGACTACAGCCCATGCTCCCCAAAGGGGACAAGCTGCCACAGCAGCACTGACCTCTCCTTGTGGGAGCCACCAGCCTGACCTACTTCGGCCTGCAGGATGGACTAGCGTACTAACAGCGCTGGTGCAGCTCAATGTGACTTCAGAAAAACCCAGTCATCTCCTCCTCAGTGCAAACACAACCTGTCCATACAGTTTGCTTTGATCAACCTGCTCTAGTGGAAGATGTTCCTGCCCATTTCAGGGGCTTGGAACTAGATGAGCTTTAAGGTCCCTTCCAACCCAAACCATCTGTGATTCTACGATACTATTAGTGCTGTATTTTTTCTGTACAAAATGCTTTATTCAACAATGCAGTATGTGCTACTCTGCGAGAAGATGAGTAATTGGATGAATTATGAACAGAAGGTCCTTCTCTCCTGCTGACACTATCCCTCACCCATTCTTTCTCCTCTGCATAAATTCTGCCTGGCATCTTAGGAGTGAGCCAGTGAAAGATCTCACAGCCAGGATAAGATTCATGATTAGATCTTTATCTGCAAGTCAGGTCTCCTCAATTCATAAAATTACAGGATTAAGTGTCCTACTCTCCTTAATTCAAGTCAAATCCTTCAGCCCAAACTAAGCGTGGGGATGAACCAGAAGAGAGGAGGAAAAGACTGTCAAATACAACACTCAGCCTCTTTATCACTACTGTCATAGTAAAGCTTTATATGCAGGCACTGAGGGTCTTAAATTAAATGTCAGATAGTATCTGGCATCAGGAACATGAAATATAGTTGCCTACAGGGAAAAAACACCTCACAGCTTTGCTCTGCTTGTCAAAATAGCAGTTGCCTCATACAGCTCTTCAGGCAAATGGATCACCATTTACCAAACAAAAAGTTACCAGAATCTACTCACTCATGCTTACCAAAAAGTAGTGCTGGGGATGGTAGGGAGGAAAGGCAATTTCTAAATCCTATTCAGATGTTGAAAAGATTGATTTCTCCACTCATAACACTGGAACAGAACATATAGAGATGTCTCCATTTTTATTTATTTATTTTTTTAAGTTAAGGTTGAAACAAGGTCATTCAATCTTCTCCCCATTCACTTTGCCTGTGTTCTCCTCACCAGCTAAATGTAAGAAATTACCTGAGCTTATTTCCTTCTCAGGCAACCGAGGAACTGCTGCTGCCTTTTTGAATAGACTCCAGAAAGCTTGCCAGAGGAAGTTTATGAAGTCTAGTTAATTGCTTCAGCATATTGATTTCATGTTTGTATGAGGAAATGTAGAGCTGGAGACACTCCTAGCTGCTCAGCCCTCCAACAGCTGGTACCATGGCACAGCCATGCTGGAAACCCTGCTTTGTGGAGGAAAAAGTGGGATCCTCTAACATGGCACTGATGCTGTGTCTAGAGCCACAAAAGCCCTCAAACTTCCCATAGGGATTGCTGATAGGCATCCAGAATTTAGATGCTGCACCAAAGAGAATTTTCACTTTTAGAATAGCAGAATAATTTAAATGCTCATAACTTTTCCTAAGCATCTGATTCTGTTGACAAGGACCGTTCTGTGGCACCACGGACACAGAGCGCAGCCCTCACAGTGTATGGGGTATACACTGCAAGCAGGAGGAGGACACGGGGAGAAAACAGCAGCTCCCAAATGGTACAAGTGAGCACACGTGCATTGCCTAAGCACATGCTGCAAAATATATGGTAATTACAGTTGATTCCCTGATGCATTAATTTTAAGCAGGGTTTTGGGGTGCAAACTGGAAACTAGACTTAGTTACAACAGGAAACAGCTAAGGTGTATGACACAGCTGACTTGGGGAAAAAATAATCATAGAATTAATAATCAAGAGTGGATAAAAACATTAAAATAGAAAAACCCCCTGAGTTACCACCATGACAGTTCTGTGTGGGCACTCATATGCTTAAGCACCCTTTCTTCTCCCAGCTTGCAACAGAAAGCGCTAAAAATGCTCTTTCCAGGACATTTACAAAGTTTTAATGACTGCAAACGTGAGTAGAAATTCTAGATGTACTGAACTCCAGAAGGGGCACAGGACCCACTCTGTATCATGATCATGAGGCAAGACTGCTGGCCCTCGCAGCTCTTTAATTAAACAACTAAAGGCAACTCTCGGCATGGGGGAGGGACATTGAAATCCATCCAAGTTGTAGCAGAGAAAGGAAAGACCACAAGTTGTGTAAAAGACAAGATCAGAAATCTTCATCCACCCTTTGCAGAGCTAAAAATAACTACAGCAGCTGCAGGATTTCAGCATTTGGATCATAATCAAGCCTTGCGGTGTTAGAGCTTGGGGGAAAGCAGCAGGGGAACAAAGGGTGGAAGAGTTTCAGGACCTGAGTGTACCAACAAGGACACAGCATCCATAGAACAAGCTGCCCTTTGTTCATGGCTGAGGCAGATGTTCCATAAGGAAGGGTTAAAAACTCAGGCAGGGACAAAAGCATACTGAGAAATGGGTCAGGCTAGAGCAGAGCTGTTAGCCTTCCTTACTCACAGGATTAGAGCTTACTTAGTCTGAGGTCTTTTATTAAGGTCCATGAGCCACGATAGCCTCTCTAAGAGCTGTGTGTCTTCAGACACTACTTTCTCCACAGATTTTCACATATCTAGCACTGGCTTGCCACTGCTATCTATACAACTTCCACACTTGATGCTAAGCTCACAAACACTAAACTATGTGGCTCAGCAGCTCAGAAGGGCAGAAACCATCATCATGCTCCAAAGGAAAATAGATGCGAAGGGTTAGAAAATCGAAAGACCTAATTGGGTTTCTTGGCTAGCTGCTCCAGTCTCTGGTTTATGCTGTTATTTTAACCTGTTCAACTTACATCAAAATAAGGCAGCTAAACTTCCGGTGTCTTCCTAAAATGAACATCATGACTGACTTTGAGGTTTGGAACTGTTTGTAATGTGTGATCCCAACGTGTTTATCCTTGCAGTCACGAAAAGCTCCTTATACAAAATACTCTATCTCAGTCCTACCAATATGCTTCATTTTACAACTATGCTGTGGATTAGAAGCCACCTCTCCTCTTTTATGGTTGTGTATAAAATGGTAATACCAGACAGTGGCTTTGCCCTCTGGCTTCCTCACTCCCGATGCCTTGGTGGAAGTTGCAAAAGCCGTATTATTTGATACTTCCATTTTCAGATTTTGGTTAGCAAATCAGGATTCACACTACCTATAACCATTGGTGGCTCTCGATCCAATGTCAGATAGAGCATCCAGTACTCCAGATATTGCACCTTCTTTCCTATTTCCGGAAAGACCTTTCAGGCAGCTTTGTCCTATTCACTCCTCCTGATCACATTAGTTCTAGTGCATTTTCTGACATGACATGAAAAGCTGAGAACTTGGACTTCTCTATGCTTCTTCAGTATGACCTGAGCAACAGCCTAGCAAAGCCTGGACCTTTCATGTGGTGCTTGTCCAAAGCCATTTTATAATGAAAGCTAGCCCTTAGGGTAAACACTGTGGTACATGTTCATGAAGCAGTTGTCTGCAGTTCAGAGAAAACAAACAAAGCTAAAGCCCAGCAACAAACCCACGCTTAACCAGTTACATGTTCATAAGTCAGAAAACTGAGGGGGAAGATCCAACTTGCAACCAGTGACATTAGGAGCCTACTTTCTACATTTGTTTTTGATTGGCAGACTTAATTAGAGCTTAATGCAATGTTAGACGGGCATTAACAATACACTGCGCTTAGATCAAGGAGAATGAAAGGCGAGAGCAAGCGAGCAAATGCTCAAACAAGCAATCATTTCTGTAACTTACTTTTGGGTCTGTGAACTTGAACTTTAGCCTTTCCACCATCTCCAGCCTGAGCAGGTTCAGCGGAACAGGCTCTGTTCTGTAAGGACAGAGAGCAGAGGCACTAGACAGCACTTATTTCAACTCTACAAAGCACAACAAAGAGTCTCAATAAACAATGGGAGGCAGCAATTTTTCAGCTTATTCTATCTGCCAAGTTGCAGCAAAACTATGAATACATTAGCCTGCCCTTGTGGGATGCTTTTGTTCAGTCAAAAGGACCAAGAAAGAATGAAAGAAAAAGAAAAAAAAAAAAAGGAAGAAAATGTGAATTGGGAAAAGAAAAAAAAAGCCAACACAAAAACCTCCTAAGAAAGAAAAGCTGCCAAGTGAACTGGGAAAATTAAATGCAATTGCACAGGCAATTCATTTTTCTCATGGCTTTTTTGCATTCTTGTTAATGAGGAAGGGCGATGAGAGATGTTCCTGGATGCTCCACAGCCACCCCCAAATTCAGTGGCTCTGGAGCTTGAAGGGTCACTTAGTCCTTGCATGTACAGGTGTTAAATTTGCTCTTTCAAATGCACATTGAGTGCCTGATAAATTAATACTCTGAATTTCTATTTTAATTTATTTATAAATGGGAATAGAGATTTAAAAAGTAATAATTAAGGAAGTAATCAAGGATGCGTGCTTCAGGAGAGAAAAAGTGAAGTGTGAGACACTTAAGGAATACCCGAAATATTTGTTTCCTTCAACTACTCCCTGCAAAAAAATGTTGCTCTTACTTGAGAGGCAGCAGCTTGCTGACAAATGAAAGAGTTGAGACAGAGTTTAATGGAGGCTTTATCCAGAAGCATTTTCTGATTTTGTCTACAGCATTTAACAGAAAAGAATCCAAAAAATGTCCTGACACCTTGCTGGAGAGAAGCTTGGATAACCAACTCCCAATTCAAATGTCGACATCCAAAATGTTAATCCTCAACCTCCCACCTCATCCCAGAGACACTTGAGTGTCTGCCAACAAAGTACTATAGATATTTCCCCTTCCTCTAAGTGTGTAGACCACGTAAGTCTCAAAGACCAAACAGCCCTGCAGCAGCCCTGCACATTGTTTCCTACCTAATTCATCTACTGAACCATTCTGCCTTTGCCACAGGCAGGCCTCATGTAAGACAAAGTGAAGCAACGCTGTCATAATCACCTTGCCTTGCACAGCCAGCCCCCTTCTAACAAAGATCAGGTTCAGTGATGCTCTCTGCCTGATAGATGTGAAACCAGGTCCTCTCGATAAAGTGATCCAGCTCCCGGTCTGCTGGCCCTTCTGGGTCAGGACTCAGTACCTCAATATCTCCTCCTCTCTGTGTAAATAATCAGGTATCAGTCAGAACACAGAAAAAGGGGAAAATTCATTGCTGTATATCCCAAGCTGAAGCAGGTGTTCTGCTTGGCACGAAAGACAAAGGATAAAGCTTAAAGTATGTATTTCTCCTAAGCATTTCTGTCTGTTGACCTCAGAGATCTACATTCTGGCTTTCCAAATCAACTTCTCAGGCAGTAACTGTTCTCACATATAACAGGGGAAGCCTAAGCCCCAAATCAGAGAAGTGTTTGGTATTACAGTAGTTGCCTGATGACTCCCAAAGCTGAGAGGTGTGATGCTCAGACTAAGGTTCTTTCCCAAATCTAGCGCCTCACAGACACCACTCTTGACAAACTCCCTCTTGTTCACATACTGAAGAATGTTCACATACTGGGAAGAATGCCGGAGGTCCTCTTTATGTTTCTGCCCAGCCATCCACCTCACATACTAGTGAGACTACTGGATTTTGACATCAAGTTGCAGCTATTTTTGCTTTATCCTGTTACCACCCTCCACCACAGACCACCAGGGACAAGAGACAACTACAGCAAACCAGTGCCATCTGCTACCAGGCACTTCAGCTCTGACCTCCACTCCCAATTGGAAAAAAAGAAGTGCTGTAGATATCCTACCTAGCCATGGCCCCAGTGTTCCAGTCCAGGGACAGGTCATGGCATTGAGAAAGGTGGTTAATGCCAGTACAGAAGCTTTCCAAAGCAAGCATGGGACAAAGAGCAGGCTAAACTAACCATACCACTGGAGACAAAAGAGCGTAGGAAACAAGATTACCTCCCAGGGGCACTGATCCAACTGTACTGGTGCTGTTCCGAAAACTGTACCAACAATGTGCGTTTTTTGGACGCACCTTGGTTGATGCTAATGGTATTCCTTCTGATGCAGGTGAACACTGCCTTGCCATACCAACAACTGCAACTACCTCAAGACTTTTTTACTTCATGGTACTCATCCTACTGCTGAAAAGCCCTTCTAAAGTCCATTTACCAGATTGTCACAAAAAAAAAAACCCAAATCCTATTTCAAATGTATTTGGTTTCTGGTGGAAACCATGGAAATGAATGAATTTCCCCTGCTCCTCACTCTCCTTTCTCTCTCTGGGTCTCATGAAGCTCATGGAGTGCCAATCTCTAGACTTCCTGGGTGCCACATCCTCCACTTCGGACAACACAATTATCTCTTGAGCAATCGCTTGTGACTTAACAAGAATGAACAGCAGCAAGAGGTAAAAATCAAAAGCAATGATGTTTTCATACAGATGCCCCTAGTAGCCAAACAAGGAAAAAGTAAATTTGTACCATATGGTATGAGAGCAGGGATGCTTCCAAATACACTTTTTTCTCAAGCAGCATCAGCGTCAAGCGCCCTAAGGAACTAGCAATAGCCAAGACAGAAGGCAGAATGACTTAAATGAGCCACTAAGCATCCCAATAGCCCAATAACACCCCCCGAAGTGACTGAGACAGGAAACAAGAACATTTTTATTCCTCTATCAAGAGACACTGACATGAAATCAGAGAGATTTATGTCCAAATTCCACCTGACCCCAGCTTCAGCCTGGCTATACTTTGGCAGCTCCCCAGCCCTGACCACTGATCACTGCTGGACAGTCTCTGCAATTTCAGCCTCCCTGTACGGCTCTTGTACAGGATGAGAGTACTGTCCAACTGGTTTGTACTGCTGATCTCTCTGAAGGAAGCATTAATAAACTGATAAGCAGGCAGAGTGGCAAAGCACAGTGGCAGCACACAGCGGGGATTTTTGCAGGGGCAGGAGGTGAATCCTTTAGGCTTTTACATGCACATCACAGGCAGTGCAACCTATCCCAGCGATAAAAAATGTTAGCCATTAAAGCGTTTCCAGTCTGGATAAAGCCAACTGTTTGAAGTATGCACAATACTCATCTATCTTATTTGGACAGCACAATTATCTCTTGAGCAATCAGCTTGTGACTTAACAAGAATGAACATTCTTATTCCTTTTAGAATGTCCCTTCAAGTGGAAGGCACACCTTCCACTGGACCAGGTTGCTCCAAGCCCCTGTGTCCAGCCTGGCCTTGAACACTGCCAGGGATGGGGCAGCCACAGCTTCTCTGGGCACCCTGTGCCAGGGCCTCAGCACCCTCCCAGGGAAGAACGTCTTCCTACTACCTC
>NW_009910690.1:14762-19395 GCF_000696875.1 Nestor notabilis
GGTCCCTCGTCGCCCTCCTTGTCTCCGGGCTGAACAATCCCAGCTCTCTCAGCCTGTCTCCAGAGCAGAGCTGCTCCAGCCCTTGGAGCATCTCTGTAGCTCTCCTCTATGTGCGGTAAATCTTTTAGTACTTACTTGGGCTAAGTTCTTGCTGCAGTACTACCACCTGTTTGCTTCTAATTGCTTATTCCTGGCTGTCGTGTCCTCTAGTTTTGTTCTTGCACAGTAGGGGATGAGGACAGAGTATTCTCCAATGGCAAAATCCATCAAGCAAAACTCTCAGGGAAAAATGGTCATTAGCGGTGCCCTTTTTTATTGCACTAAATGTAGGCTAACATGATGCTATTAGCTGTGTCCCAGCTTTTCTCTGGAGATGCTTTGTTTCATTACAGCTGCAGTCAAAATGCCATCCAGACACCAATTTTAGCCCTTACTCCTCCATCTGACCATGGCAGGAACAAAGCCACTCAATCTGGCAGCTCAGAAAACCCCTGTAAGCCCAGGGAATCCCTTGGTAGAGCAATCAGCAGTGCAGCTCCCTGCTGTAGGTGCCCCGGGGAGGGATGGCTGTGGGAAAGAGGATGTGAGCGTTGTTCTCTGCTCCTCTCTATCTTGCAATGTAACAGACCACCGCATCTCCTTGGCATGGTCTTTGGGGGCTTTTGAAATGCAGCTTGTCAAGAAAGAAGTCGAAGGCCCTGGAGAGCCATCTGATGAAAAGCAAGTGAGTTTTGATGTGCTCTAAACCTTCCCACCCATTTTTCACCCTGCTGCCAGGCAGCCCTCCCCTTTCAGCACGCACTAGCGAACATCACAAGCCTATTGAAAAAAAGTGTTGGAAATTAAAAATGAGATTTACTCTATTCTATTTAGTCTGCAATTAAGGAAGAAGAGTTTACTCCATCTCTCTAGGGCAGCAAAAAGTGGAGCAGACTGTTAGGTTCATTGAACATTAATGATCTTTTCCTATTATGCTAAATTGTTTCCTTAGCCGGTGATCAAATACAATAGCTTTATTAAAGCCCATTTCAGTTAGAATAAAGAGACAGCGCCTTTCTGCTGTGGTAGCTCTTATGAATGACAAAGGAGCAAGGGATTTATAATGGGGTGATTGTTGGAAACAAGGGAAGCAATGGGACCCAGTACTTCTGCAGATGCCCTCACCTTTCCCCCACCCCAGTAAGAGAAATAAGGAGCTGCCTGAACAAGAAGTTAATTTCAGCTTTGTGCTCCCCCAATTGCCCTGCAGCAGGCACCGTGGTGCAGGTCTCTGGTGGAGGGTCCTCCCCCCCGCCCCCGAAAAACATAGAAAACCTCAAAAAGGCATTTAACTTATGACCCAGGCTAGATTAAAGCATGGGCTTTGGCAGCAAGGAGCAAGCACAGGACTTAACAGTGCAACCCTGTGGGAAAAGATAATCTAAAGCAAAATGAGCCAAATCTGGTGTAAATCTGTGGAAGCAATGCTACACTCCTTAGAAAAAATCAGATGAAAGAATTTTAGTGTCGTTCTGTGGAGTCCACTGTCCAATATAATTACAGTGGCAAATCTGTGCTGTGATACAAGGACGCTGCTGCTGAAAAGAAAGGATATGAAATGATAGCAAACAGGTACAAAAAACCAAGGTTGAAATTAAGCCAGGGGAACACTGTAAACTACTTTTGAAGTGTATTTTTTGTACCACACACCTCCCGTGTCCCTCTCCAGCACTATCACACTCTTGCAAGATGGCTGGATAGTGAGGCGCTGGCACAGGGTGCCCAGAGAAGCTGTGGCTGCCCCATCCCTGGCAGTGTTCAAGGCCAGGTTGGACACAGGGGCTTGGAGCAACCTGCTCTAGTGGAAGGTGTCCCTGCCCATGGCAGGGGGTTGGAACTGGATGAGCTTTAAGGTCTCTTCCAACCCAAACCAGTCTGGGATTCTGTGATTGTCACTGGCCTGCAGCCCTGGGCTCTACCCTCTATGCTGTACATGATGCTGTACATGAAAACCTGGTGCATGGCCTCGTGGGCTGCAAGAGGAAAACATGGAGGCAGAGGTGTCATCTCCAGAAGTCCCCGAGCTGTGAGCAGCTGCGTGTTCTCCTCTTCCTACCTGCTTGTGCTAGATGGATGAGCAGTTTGACCCTGTTGGGTCATTCAGCAGTAGGGGGTCCCTCTGCAGATTTCATCTTCACACCACTCTCCTGTGGTATTTAAAATGCCATTGCTCCTTAATCTGAGGCATACTCAAAAATTTACTCATCCAGGCCATAGGTCAAATCTGAGTGGGTTTGGGTGGGAAACGGGAATGATCCATTCCGTCTGCATGGTGGGAAGCACGCGGAGGAGGGGAAGAAGAAAACTAAGTGCTACCAGAGGAATGCTGTCAAGCACATGGAGAACAAACCCAGTAACTCCCCAGGGGCACAAGATTTGCTCTATTTCAACAAGACATTTTCAAACTACAGGAACTTCAGTTTTGAGGTGGTTTCTCCCTGCCCCAATCTATCTGTCTTGCCATACATGCCATAGTGCCCTCTGATGTTAAATATCTTGCTTGAAATCTACCTGGATAAGGGGAGGATCAATAGGCTTTCAGTTTTGCATCCATGGCAACACATACTTTACATATCATATTATCCTGAACAAAGGAAAATTAAATACTTGCTGTGAAAAGACTTGGAGTTTCATGGAAGGAGGGGAGGGGAGGAAACAGGCTTTGCCTCCAGGTGCAAACCTGTAATACAGAATCCTTAATGCAATGCACTTAAGAAACCTCACCTATTCGGAAAGATTTAAGTTCTGTCTTAACAAAAGCATACTTATTTCCTGGTTTTGAAACCCAATTATTCTGCAGTTGGGTTGAAGAGTAATTAAATTAGGCAGTCAAGAGCATAAAATGGCCTGATTTTCTTCTGCTGTGTCCTCAGGGGTTTATTTACACAATCACAGAGTGAGTAAAATGCATAAAACATCTCCTGTGTGGTTTAACTTTACAATCATTATGATCCACACTTTCAAAATCGCTATTCCTACCTCAACAGCAAGGCAGTGAAAGAATGATTTCCTAGTTGCACGTGTATCCACATGAAAAACCAGCACTGAAATCCCAAATCCTTCCAAGTCATTACTGTGCCCCCAACAAGCGCACATACCTATGCTAATATACAGCAGGGCGCTAATTCCTTCACTCCAGCAGTTTCAAGTTTCAGTTTTAAAGCTCTGCTCTTCAGTAAGGACTCTGAACCGGGCACATTGTGAGGCTGTGTATACTCCTGCCAAGGCAAGGGGAGCCCACATCTGGGGTCAGGCCAGGCGGAGGGTGACAGTGAGCACTACTTGCTGTGAACAAGTCCAGAGACAACCCAAGAGGGGTTGGTGCTTCCCATCAGCGTAAGCACTGTGCAAACTGGTACCTGCACATTGCAAGCCTGGCACCCCTGAGTAAACAGTACCTAAGGAGCAGGAGCTTGGCCCAAAAAGCTTCACCAGCACAGAGCTTCCTTCTGGTCTTTTGGTGATGACGTACCCAGAGATGTTCCAGCTGATGGCTAGCCAAGGCAGGAAGGCACTCTAGGAATGAGGCCTGAGATACATGGTGTGATGGGATCAACAAGGTGGAGGTGTGCTAGTTGTAAAACCCTGGTGGGGGTAATGGGCTGCTGATGGGGGTGATTAGGATCTCAGGTGGAGGACTGGTGGCCTTTGGTGCTGCCTCAGCTGGGTGGAAGAGGGAGTGATGGGCATGTTTCATTGTTCTGTTCTGCCTTTTCATAAGACCCACAGCCCATGGAGTTCCTGACTGAAACTCTCTTTAACTCTCATTTACATGTAAAAAATACACCAAAGTGAGGAAGTGGCTGTCCCCCCACACTGTGTGTGCTGGCAGTAACAGGTAATTTGACTGCAGTTGAGCTCCATTTCTCTCCAAGTATAAATTTGGCGTTTGAGCTCCTCCATGGCAGCGGATGAGAATATGACCTCATGTTGCAGACAAGTCGATGGGCTTATAGCAAGTCCTTTATTGCCCTCATGTTACAGAGAGGAAAAAAACAACATAGAAGCCAAGGGCATGTTGCATGGCACTGACAGAGCCAGTGCACCTAACTTGGCAGGAAAGCAAGGCCAGTGATGGGTGAGCTCTAGCAAACACTGCATAAAGCTGAAGGTGAGCTGAGGTGAACCTTGTACCAGAGCTGCCAAGACACGGGCACAGGTTTTCCTCTTCTAGCCCTGCTGCGGGGGAGCAGAGTGCTTCCACCTGAGAGGGGCTCTGGATGCTTTGGGCTGGCAGGAGCTGTCACCATCTGCTGTGGGTAGGAGGACCCATGCTCCTGACCCCAGGGGACCTGCTGCCCCTGAGCTGGCAGCTGGCGGCTCGCACTGCCCGTGCTGCTGCTTGCTCCTGCTGCCTGCCTTCCCCTGCGCCTCTGCCCAGGGGCAGGCTCCTGCCCGTGCCGGAGCAGCACCGCCGTGCTGCAGAGCTCATCTTGGTTGCCAACAGCGCCAGGCAGGCTTCAGAGTGAAGAAAAGGTACCACCGTCCTGGGGTTAGAGGTGTGAGCCTCAGGGGCATAACTGCAAATGAAAGCAAGCTGTGACATGGTTATAGGCTGGTTTTAATGTGACATCTTTGGCATAGAATCTTATAT
>NW_009910690.1:19491-21761 GCF_000696875.1 Nestor notabilis
GCCCCGGGGTCCACCCTGGCCTTGAACACTGCCAGGGATGGGGCATCTCATACATCTCCCACAGTTCTTGTGTGACACATGCCTCGAAGGGCAGCAATGTGGATTTAATGAAATAGTCCGTCTGCAGGCACTCCTCAGTATCCAGATGAATTATTTCCTTTTCCCCATATTTATACTATATCATTCTGTTCTTCACAAATGTGGCATCAATAGCTCAGATGCCTATATCTGTTGTCTTCTGGGATCCAGAGAGAGATGCTGAGAGAGCTGGGCTTGTTCAGCCTGGAGAAGAGAAGGCTCTGGGGAGACCTTAGAGCAGCTTCCAGAGCCTAAAGGGGCCAACAAGAAACCTGGAGAGGGGCTTTTGACAAGGACCTGTAGTGACAGGACAAGGGGGAATGGCTTTAAACTGACAGAGGGGAGATTGAGATGAGACATTAGGCAGAAGCTCTTCCCTGTGAGGGTGCTGAGGCCCTGGCACAGGTTGCCCAGCCATCCCTGGCAGTGTTCAAGGCCAGGCTGGACACAGGGGCTTGGAGCAACCTGGTCTTGTGGAAGGTGTCCCTGCCCGCGGCAGGAGGTTGGAACTGGTTGAGCTTTAAGGTCCCTTCCAACCCAAACCAGCCCACGATTCTATGATTATAATTTATTATCTACCCGTGCTATATCTCAGCTCCTTGACAGTTGGACAGAGATGTTATAAATGCTTTTCTTATATTTGCCCTTTCCCAACACTTTCAGGAAGATTTATGCACATCTGAAATGTTAGAAGTCAAAATCCTGTCATTTCTAATGCACAAAAGGCTCCATCTGGCAGACCTATATTTTTCAGCTATTATGCAAACTGAGAACTGAAATGTTAATGAGCTTTGTGAGTAATGCGTATCAGGCAGGGCAATTTTTAAAGTTGTTCAGTGAGTACACTTTTCTTTCTGAGAAGAAATTCTCTTGATGACTGTGAACATACCGATAGTTGAAAAGGATGGATATCATTAAACTGACAGCAGATTGAAAAATTACAATGAAGAAAACACTTATTTGCATTTCATCATAAATTAGCATGTCATGTGCTCCTTACCACCCTAGCTGGTGTTTCTGGGGTTCTATGTGTAAGTTCTTGGTTCTCCTAGCCCGGAGTAACACAGAGGAGGTGGCGTGCCCCACACTTATCTTGTGTATGGTGTAATGTGTGCCAGCGTGTGTGAGTATCAGCGGTGCCTGAGAACCTGCAGCAGGGGGAGGATAGGAAAAAATAGTGTAGATGATAAAAGGAGTTGAACAGTTTGAACACGGCGAGGGGTGGATATGCTCACATTCTCTTTCCAGATGTGGCATTTGCTAGTGACCACGTAGCCTGTGGCAAGGCACTCAAATGTGCCAGGTTGTCATAAATAAAGATTTAAGCATTTTAAGTGCCATTGGAACAGATGAGTTCACTGGAGCATGTTCCTTCCTGCAGGCTGGACTCTGGTGAGTCCCTGGTGGAAGCAGCCATCTCACCACGTTTTGGCAGTGCCCCTGTCCCAGGCTTTCCACCAGCAGGGACCACAAAGCAGCCAAGGCCGGGCAGCAGGCAGCTGCAGCCTCTCCCTGCTTCCCAATGGACCCTTCTGCTTTCGCTCCCCAGCTCTGAAGTCTGAAGCCCTCTGCCTCAAGAGCAGCTTTAGCTGCTGAAGTGCTGAGGATGATCCTGGCAGGGAGAAGCACCAAGTCTGGAGCAAGGCAATACCTCTCGTCAGCAAATAGACACAAGTTTGTTGCCACTCGGTACCTGCTAGGAACCATGTGTCGGGTTTCCCACTTGCGTCAGACAAGAGCTGTGCTTGTCTTGGCTCCTGGCTGTAAGCACAGCCGGCAACACGGCACGCTCGGAGCCATGCTCCATGCGCGCAGCCAGAGCGCGGAGCTGCCGCATGGTGCAGACAGGGTGGAGGAGCCGAGCTCCCTCCCCTGTGCCAGCTGCCAGATTAGAGTTACACAGTGGGGTTAGCACAGAGCTTGCAGCTTCCCAGGCCATCTGTTTTGATCCTGCCTGAACATGCTTTGGGTTGCTCCATGGCTTTAACATCTATTTTCAACCGAAGGAGGTGGGAGGAAAAGGAGGCGGAAGGGAGATGGGGATAATCATAGAATCACAGACTGGTTTGGGTTGGAAGGGACCTTAAAGCTCATCTGCTTCCAAACCCCTTCCACTAGAGCAGGTTGCTCCAAGCCCCTGTGTCCAACCTGGCCTTGAAAACTGCCAGGGATGGGGACGCCACTGCTTCTCT
>NW_009910690.1:21792-26762 GCF_000696875.1 Nestor notabilis
GGGCCTCACCCTGTGAGTGAAGAGCTCACAGTGAAGAGCATCTTTCTAATATCTCATCTCAATCTCCCCTCTGTCAGGTTAAAACCATTCTCCCTTGTCCTGTCACTACAGGCCCTTGTTAAAAGCCCCTCTCCAGGTTTCTTGTCAGCCTCTTCAGGTCCTCAAGGCTGCTCTAAGGTCTCCTGAGATTTGTCTTCTCCCAGGGACAAATAAAGCCTCTCTAGCACTTGCATTCACCAGTGTCTTGATTCATACCAACTGCTGAAAGCACATATGCATCCACGATCTACACACTACCTCAAACTGCCCATACCTTCACGAAGAATAAGTACATCACCCATGAAGCAACCAAGCTTTAAATCCATACTTCAGTGTGTACCCTACCTGTGGTATGCCTCTTTGATCAGAGACAGCTTTCCTGATGTCACCGAGAGCACTGTTAAGACAGATGGCATTGCCGTGCTGTTTTATAGGAAATAGCTGCTGACACACGAAGCAGTTGTTTACTCTCCTTTTGGCACAAAGGAGCTAAACCTGACATTTTGAAAGAGGAAAAAAAATTGTAGCCTGGTTTGTTAAGATTCACATGGAGAAAATCCTAAATATTCTCTTTTACAAAATATACAAAGAAATGATTTTAATGCTTTTTATGGGAATAGTTTAATTTCAAGGAATACCAACTGTAGAGTCTACAGTACAGTTACTGCTGTGTCCTGATTGTGTAGGAGAGTTCTAGAAAATGAAACAGCCTGGAGGTTCATTACTGACAGAAAGTGCTTCATTTATATGCCTTTACTAGGAGGAGCAAAATATAAGCAAAATAACCACCTAGACTATTCACTGACAAGTAAATTACATTTCTAACAGGTTTAATCATCTGAAGCACTAGTAGAAATATAAGAAAGGGAAATGGTTCAGTTTTCTTCTTAAAGAAACACAGGAGAACTTAACTCAACCACCCTGTATCAGCTCCAACCACTTAACCTCAGAAAGTCAGACACTTCATCAGCTCTGCAATAAATGACTGACTGGTAAGAAAACTGTCAGTTATCCATTGGTTGTGATCCTTTGTTCTACAGCTGACAGGCACCTGAAGGGCCTGGTTAGCAGGTTCTCTGCTTTGGCTTGGATGGAGGGATAAACAACTGCACTGCCACCCCCGTCGTTTGGGGTTTCGGGTGTTAGTGACTTTGTCACTGACAGCATGCCAAGTAATGCACTGTGCTGGTCCCCAGGATGTTTCCATCTTCCTCTCCGCTGTGCCACATCGTTGGGGAGGGAAGGACTCAATGCTATCTACTAACCACTTCCATGAGCCGCTAAAGTAATACAGCTGGACTTGGTGTGACATTCCCAGTTCGAATTTTTTGTTCATTCTTTGCTGCTACTTTTGATAAATCTCTACACAGGTAATGGCTTTTATGAGCCAGGAGACGACTGCCTTATTCTGGCTCAACTTCAAATATCCCTTGATAGAGGAGCTCATAAAGCTTCCTGCCACCCTGACCCTCACAGCAGGCTCTGGTTAGCTGGGTTTTCGGCAGTCCTCTGGCTCAGCTGGCAAAGACAGGAGAAGGAAGCAGTGCTTTCACCCACCCTAAAAGCAGGACAAAGCATATCTTAAATAACACTCTTCACGGATGTATGCATTACCAGCTTTTTCATCCAAATTGCAGGCAAAATCATGCTCTTACCCCTGCAGGGCCGTAAATAAAAAATCAAAAGAATGTAGCCTGTTACTTGCAGTTAACAAATTGCAAACCGAGGGCTGGTTTGGATCTCTGGTGGCTATCAAACCAGGAATATCTCCACTGAGCAGTTGCCTTGCTGGGTAGCTGGTGTGAAAGAAAATAGTATTATTTATATGCTCCAGATCCTTGCATCCGGGTTCATCCATAATGTATGCCACCTGATTTTGCACTGCATTGTTAAAAAATAGAAAATAGCTCCTTGTCAGGTGAGTGAATCCTCTGTGTCTTCAACAAGACAAAGGGAGCAATTACTTTTCCTTAGCTTGAACGTACTAAAGGATATGGAAAATTTTGGGGATAATGAAGGTGACCCAGCTAAACCAAAGCCAATTGATAAACCGCAGTCACTTGAACAAATAAATTCTGCAAACAGACTCCTAGCTTGTCTAGAAGAAATCATCTATGGATAGAAAAAAATCACAATGACAACCTTAAACCATAGTTTATTAATGCCCTTTTCCCCACAGCAGGACACAAAAAGGAAACTGGCAAGGCAGGAACATTAAAAAATGATGACTCCTCTGACTGAAACATATGATGCGCAGAAATACACCCCTCTTCTTCTGTGCTGGAGTGTGTGATACTGATATAAAATGTGGTCGTTCCTCACCTCCTTTCTGGGTTACAGTTGTGCGTTAGGATCACTCGAGGTAAATGCCTGTCTGTCCTCATGGGAAGGCATTCTTTAAGATCCCAGCCATGAGGGGAGAAGGCTTTTGGCAGAAGAGGAGGTTGAGGGGAGGGGTGGTTGAACAGACATGCACACTTTAACAGCTGCCTTTTTGACTTCCTGTGCGATACCTTCAGGAGCAAAGCCCTTCAGCTACTTCTCAGTTAAAAGAGGAAAATCAGCGTCAGCTGAGTTCGCAGACAGTAATTTTAACTTCCACACATGCTTTTGTGGAACACAGGCAGCAGTGAGTGGTAGCAGTGAAGGGGCCCTTCCCAGCCACGTTCCTCAGCCTAAAACACACCGACCCCAAACCTTCGTGAATTATGAAAAAATTACATATAAATATTAGGAAGAAGCTCTTCCCTGTGAGGGTGCTGAGGCGCTGGCACAGGGTGCCCAGAGAAGCTGTGGCTGCCCCATCCCTGGCAGTGTTCAAGGCCAGGTTGGACACAGGGGCTTGGAGCAACCTGCTCTAGTGGAAGGTGTCCCTGCCCGTGGCAGGAGGTTGGAACTGGAGGAGCTTTAAGGTCCCTTCCAACCCAAACCAGTCTGTGGTTCTGTGATTCTATGAACAGCAGGATCACTCAAAACCAGTCAGTCCAATTGCAGCATCGGGCCCTCTGAGTTGTCCTACTGTTGTCAGACGTTCCCCAATAATGCAGCCAGAGCTCGCCTCCTTGAGTGCAGAGCTGGCTTGCTTCCAGACGGGATCACTCTCCTCCACCTGCACAGCCCCTTCCCCACCTGCACACACCAGCACTCCCAATTCACGCGGGTCTGCGCGAGTGCTTCTTTCCCATAAGCGCATCCTGCACCTTGGCCTAGAGCAGGCGATGGAAAGCCACAGCACAAGAGGGTTAAGATGTTACAGGTATAACACCTCGTTCCTGCCCCATACACAAAGTACACAGAGTTAAACAGGAACTGGCAATGTTTGTTAAAACACTGGTTGATTCACAACAAATTACTCTTCGTGGCCATGAGTCACCACGCTAGGAAATAACTTCTGATGCTCCTGCAGTGGGGAGAGCTACATCAGCACACGAGACAGCAAGGTAGAAGGTTTTCTGGGTCACTGGGAGCCACAGGAGGTGTGGGCACCGCCAGGCAGTGCTTACCATGCAGCTCCCCGTCCTCACGGGAGCTTCACCATGTTAAACCCAGCGAGTGCAGCTCTGGAGCACTGATTAAATTTTATGCTGCAGTTGCAAAGTAGGAATAACATGCAGAATGGGATTAAGTGTTAATATGAGCTCATATCCAAGCCGTGGCCACTTAGTTATGTCAGTGAGAAAATTCTAAGTATAATTACCATTAAAAAACCACACCGAACTTCAAAGGGGAAAGCAAACCACAAAAACTATGCTGGTGGTGTGAAGAGCATGCTGCACACCCGGTCAGTCAAAGTGTCACTAGCTGTATTTTTACTGTCTTGCACTGGGCCAGAGTTATTTCACGTCTCTTTGACTGGGTGGCATGGAGGGGAGTACGGAGCCAGAGGTCAGCTCAGCTCCATCCCCATGGCAGCTGCTTTTGTGTGAGAGGCGAGGGGACTCTGTGCCTGGCAAGAACCTCTCAAGCAGAGAGGGAAATTCCCAGAGGGAAACACACAAGGAAAATAAATTCAGATTGCAAATTACTTTCGATATAAGCAAACAAAAGCGAAGGAGACTTGTGCTGCCAATGCCAGCTTTCTTTTCCTCAGTAAGTGGAAACCCCACTGAATTCACCCAGGCTCTGCTGTCTGGGGCTCCCTGGGGGTGCAGTAGCCACTGCAGGCCCCATTTTGACACCCCTTAGGTAGTTCTCAGAAACTGTGAACTCAGTCCTCCTCTCACACGAGTAGGGTTTGGAGGTTAACATCCCAGGGACTATGAACTGAAGCTGGGAGCAGCAACAACCCCCTACCCTGAACGCCTCCTTAGATTCCAGTGAAAGAAAGAATCTGTGGGAGGCATTCTGGATGTAATCACGGCAACATGCAGGAATACGGGACTGAATAAAATGCATTCAAATTACAACATCCTCCAGATATTTTTTCCTTTTTTTTTTCCTTTTTCTGAAGCTAACGTTATCAGTCAAGCACGTGAGACTTCACGGAGCTGAAAACCAGACCTCCTGTCTCACACCTAGGAGAGACAGCACCGCATGCTGCCAATGTCCCCCCGCCCCAGCCTTGTCAGGACTCTGCTCAGGTCTGTGCAACAGCCCACGTCTGACTAAGGAACCAGTGCAGCCAAGCTGTAAGCACGTACTCCACTGGAAGCCTGTGAAATGAGGTGGGGAGTTAAGAGCAACCTTAAATGTTCTGCTCAGTGAGACCTAGAACCCTACAGCCCCATCCTGATACCACTTGTGCAACCAATTCCTTGTGCCGCAGGTGAAGCAGGACTGAGCTGCCAGCAATGCACAGAGAGAAACAGCTGATCCTGCTATTGAGAACAACCTTCTAGTCACAACTTCGAGGTCCTAAAGTCATCATAGAGTCACAGAATGGTTTGGGTTGGAAGGGACCTTAAAGCTCCTCCAGCTCCAACCCCTGCCAC
>NW_009910690.1:27052-31091 GCF_000696875.1 Nestor notabilis
CGAGCTCGCTCAGCCTGGCTCCAGAGCAGAGCTGCTCCAGCCCTCGGAGCATCATCATGGCCTCCTGTGGACTCACCCCAACAGCTCCACATCTCTCTTGTGTTGTTGCCCCCAGAGATGGATGCAGGACTGCAGGAGGGGTCCCACCAGAGCAAAGCAGAGGGGAAGAATCCCCTCCCTTGACCTGCTGCTCACGCTGCTGGTGATGGAGCCCAGGACATGGGTGGGTTCTCGGCTGCAAGCACGCACTGCTGGGTCATGGGGAGCTTCTTGTCACCCAACATCCCAAGTCCTCCTCAGGGCCTCTCTCCATACAGTCTCTCCCAGCTTGTTGTTGTGCTTGGGATCAGAGCAAAGCAGAGGGGAAGAATCCCCTCCCTTGACCTGCTGCTCACGCTGCTGGTGATGGAGCCCAGGACATGGGTGGGTTCTCGGCTGCAAGCACGCACTGCTGGGTCATGGGGAGCTTCTTGTCACCCAACATCCCAAGTCCTCCTCAGGGCCTCTCTCCATACAGTCTCTCCCAGCTTGTTGTTGTGCTTGGGATTGTCCCAACCCAGGTGCAGGACCTTGCAGTTGGCCTTGTTGAACTCCATGAGATTCGCATGGTCCCACCTCTCCAGCCTGTCCAGGTGCCTCTGGATCCCATCCCTTCCCTCCACCATGTTGACCGCAGCACACTGCTCAGCAAACCTGCTGAGGGGGCACTTGATCCCAGTGTGCCTGTTGTCGACAAAGATGTTAAACAGCACCGGTCCCAACACCGACCCCTGAGGAACACCACTCAACACTGGTCTCTGTGTTTTCCCAAATAAGCGATGGTTCTCCTTGCCTGTCTGATTACTGTAACTCAAAGGAAACTCCACCGGAAGGAAGCTGAATTAAATAAGTGCCACTGGAATTATACTGCAAAAAGTATTACAGAGTTTCACCCCTTGGTTCTGAAGGAAGATAGTCATGTATCAGGCAGCATATACAGCTAAAATGGCACGTAAAAATATACCAGAGCACTGACTTACAAAGCACTGTTTGCCTTAAAGAAATTGCATGGAAGAAATTAAGTTCTCCTTAACGCAACGCTCAAAGATGTCTCTGGCACAGAAGCAGATGATCTGCACCAGAAGAGTAAAATGCAGCAATGAATGAAGTGAAGCATCATCACCCATCAATGCCAGTTTTCTCCATTCTCTTTTAATAAACTCGTTTTCCAGCAGGGCACAGCTTCCCTAGCACAGCATGTCTAGTTTCACACCAACCTACAAATATGCCATTTTTGAACATGCAACCTATATATAACTCCATTTTTGAACATGCAACCTACATATAACTTGAGGTAGTTACCAGACACCAAAGAGAAACCCATGTTTCTTCTCAAAAGGTGTAATTATCCAGGCTCTGGCTCTAAAGACACTGCAAAGGAGATTTATTTTCTATTAGCCTCCAAAACCCACAGTCGTGAAACCTTAGATGTTTGTGACACAGCAGTTTGCTCTTCACGGTGGTTTAAAATTTATGCCAGCAGTTTATTATTTAAATGGATTTTCATTAGTTGAATGCGACAGAGCTGCTGCATTCAAGTTGCACAGCAACACTAAGGAAGAATTAAGAATTACAGTTAAGTTGTGCATTGTCATGTAAATGACAGAGGAATGTCACATGGGATTCTGTGCATTGTTCAGAGAGAGAAATGCAGTGAACTATAAAGACGAGTACAATAGAGCCCCATGTCAGTTAAGCAGTTGAATGGCAGCTACTCTTGGAGGCTGCTGGTATGTTTTAGAATAAATACTCACACATTCAGTTGCAGTATCTCATACAGTCCACTAACTGACCGTTAACTCTGAGTTGTTTGTAAAACTTTTGTCTTGTCCTATTGAAAAAAAAAAAAGAAATATAAAAGGAAAACAGTGTAATGGCCAAAGAAAATTGTTGTTACGTGACGTTTAAATGATCGTTAACAGACCAAAGACCTCCTGCAGGTATGAATGTGCAGCCCTCTCTGAGTTCAGGGGAATGTTAGCGCTTGACATGCTGAAGACAGCCCCTACTTGCACAGCAACCACTGAGCGGGGTGCCGCCCTCATCAAGAGGAATCTCTGCAGATGCAGAAGAGATTATGCTGCTGTTTGATTATAGCAGGATATATATTAGTATTTGGGGTTTCTCCTTTATTATTATTCTGGCTGTATTTTCAGCCATACAATGGCCTCTTCTGTGAGCACTAGCATATGCAACAAAGCAAACAAGAGATGAACTCATTCTGTTTTCTACACCCACTATTACCTCTTCACCCTACCTAGAGTAAAACTTTCCTAAGTAAAAAAACCCCAACTATTTCAGCAAGATTAAAAAGCTTTCCTATTCTTCAATTCTGCCTCAACCCCCATCACAAAGGTAACAACGGGAGAAGAGGACTTAGAACTGCTGTAACACACACTGCCAGGGGCTTTTGACAAGGGCATCCAGTGACAGAACAAGAGGGATTGGCTTTAAACTGACAGAGGGGAGATTGAGATGAGACATTAGGAAGAAGCTCTTCCCTGTGAGGGTGCTGAGGCCCTGGCACAGGTTGCCCAGAGAAGCTGTGGCTGCCCCATCCCTGGCAGTGTTCAAGGCCAGGTTGGACACAGGGGCTTGCAGCAACCTGCTCTAGTGGAAGGTATCCCTGCCCATGGCAGGGGGATGGAACTAGATGAACTTTAATGTTCCTTCCAACCCAAACCATTCTATGATTCTATGACTGAGAACCTGTATACACACCCACTGACAGCAATCACCACCTCTGGAGATGTTTCTGGTACAGCAACACTTGATGTGACCTGTATTAGGAGGTTGGTACCCAGTCCCAGCACCATAGGCTGATGGTGGCTAAGCTCACACCACCTGTATCAGTTTGCTGAAACCAACTGCTCCAGTTACCTCAGTGCTAGCCGAGGCAGTTCATGTCAGGCTTTAAAGAACAGGCAGAAGTCTATTCAGCTGAAGCAGACAATTGTCACGTCAGGGCAGACCAAGGTGGTGCACGCTTCTTGGGTAAAGCTCGGGCAAACATTCAGGACAAAGAAGGCAAAACATTAGCACACTTTACTGAAATATCAGTTTCTTTAGTATGTTACAGAAAAGCTTATGAACGTATATAATGTACATAAAAGGCAGACTTTGTAAAATAAAAAGGTCTTCTTTTATAAAAAATTAAAAAGTCAAAGTAAAGTGCATGAAACAGGTTTTCCTCCACTTTAACTATTGCATCAAAGTCTTAACACACAGCAATGTTTTTAAAACCTGGGAGATCCTCTTGTGTCACCCATGGGTCAGTTACTTCACTGGTCAGATGAAACGATGATGTTGATGACAACAAAAGAATGTTTAAGAATCGACACAGTTTTAACAGTTCAGGGCCAGGCTTGGAGCAACCCGGTCTAGTGGAAGATGTCCCTGCCCGTGGCAGGGGGTTGGAACTGGATGAGCTTTAAGGTCCCTTCTGACCCAAACCATTCTGTGATTGTAGGATTCTATGAAGTTCAAACAGATGCATCCACAACAAAGACTAAGAGCTAATGGAATATGGACTTTCTATACACCTCTCAACAATATTTAACTCTCATTAAAGAAAATCGGTAAGAAACAAGCTTCATAAATAGAGCAGTTTTGCTAGTTAGGGACTCCTCTATTGTGCAATCAGTTCTTGGTCTATGAGTATCAACATTCATACTTAAATATGCTGTTGCGAAAGGAATAACATATAAAAAGACGTTTCCGCCTGCCTCCTTTGGAAGGAAAAAAAAAGGAAAAGGTAGTCGACCCCGATCCAGACAAAGACGACAGCTTTCCTACAGGGTCTCTTAGGAAGGCAAATACATCGAAAGAGTGAAGGACGCTGAACCCCCTCCCTGTTTCAAGCTCTGGGAGCAGAGCCCCTAAGCTGGACTCGGCTATATTCATACCGATAGCACCCTGCACCCTCAGCACCGTCTTGACAAACGCGTATGAATTGCCCCGGCAGACCGGGAGCCCGTTACTACCCGCACCCGAGCGTAAG
>NW_009910691.1:0-13283 GCF_000696875.1 Nestor notabilis
TCGCCCTCGGGGGTTGCACCGTGCAGCACGCATTTCGGACATGCAGGACGGCACTTGGCTGGAGAAGCCGCGTCGCACCTCGAGCTCGGCTCCAGCCCTTCCTCTGAGGGAGCTCATGGGTCCCCCCCACAAGCTACCTCCCACAGCTAGCAACTTCCTCTTGTACCACCCGGGACGTCCTCAGAAGTGCTCTTATGTAGGCGTCAACCTTCGAAAAGTGAGGTGTTTTACGTTGGGGGGCTATAGGTGGCCTTTGTGCAGCCCCGGGGTTACTGATGATAGGTCATCAGTTGGGCATATCTAGTGAGTGACTTATGTCTGACCCTGCTTTGTGACAACTCTTCCGAAATCCCAAGTGCAAACATGGTACGTCATTGGTCAGTTTCCACTTTCCATTACCTGGGGGTTTATTGCGCTTATCAGGGGTGATGGCATGTGCCCTGTAAATGTACAGGGAACTCGATTTGTTCCAATGCTTGAAATCTGTGGGCAATGTCACAAAGTAGGAGGCACTCTAGGAAGTGAATTTCTTACCTGACTGATGAAGGACGTATTACTGATTGCTTGAATCCACTGTCACCACCTTGAAATAGTGAATAATGTTTTTTGGATTTGCTCTTAAAGGTCCGCTGTAATCTACACTAACTATCATACTTAGCATCTAATGCCCCAGTTCCAATAAACATATATGTTACTACATTTTGGAAGCCTGTCATTTGCCTTCCCAGATTAGGTCTCCACCTTATACCATTCAGCTGTAGCATTCCTTTCCTAGAATTAAGTCACGCACAGTCTTAACACTGGTATAGTTCTTTTAAAATCAAGTTCAGATTTTGGAAGATGAGGGGCTAAGTGATAAATGAGAAGTTATTATTTCCTACATGTGGTTTAAATACCGTATTCTTAATTAGGAGCATGTATTCATACTGTATATTGAAAAGTGAACTTTCTATTTTCCATTCAGTTGGATTTCTGTGTAGAAAGTAAGCTGGTTAAAAGCTGATATGGCACATACAGAATCAGCTTAAGTATGGCAGCCTGGTGTGTATCACATAATAATGTGCCCTGCTAAGAATCCAGCTCTGAGCTTTGATGGAAAGATTTCTCCAAGTAACCAACAGGTAGTCCAGTTCAGGACTCGGAGTATCTCTGCTATTGTTACAGACAGCGCATCTTTCCTTGCTTCTTTATCACAGAGTTTTTAAGCATAGGTTCTCTGATTGATGTTTCTTTAGTGAGTTGCAGTGTTGTATCCCAGGCCCTGTAAAGTGCTGGCATCACTTGGGTATGATGCTTGCCCTTTTTCACAGCTTGCTGCATTCAGCATTTACAATGTGCTTCTCAGAAAGGCTTGTTAGATGAAGCAAACCAGATGCACATATGTGGCAAGAGTTCAAAGGTAGCTCACTCTTTGCTTTGGCTGATACGGCAAATAAATAAAATAGTGAATTACCCCACTGTCACATTCTTGCCAGTTTTGCCATGCTGTGCTTTGAGGTCAAAGCTCTCTAAAAGGCTAATTAAAAAAAAAAAAAAAACCAGAATATTTTTTCTTTAGAATATTTATGTTTAGCCATGGTTTTTTGTTTGTTTGTTAGTTTTTTTCTCTCAGCTGCTTCTCCTGTTGAACAGGCTGTCTCCCCTAAGAAAATACTATTTCCTCTCTCTGCCTGGGTATCTTTTCATCTTGCCAAAACTTAAGGTGGAATGGAGCCTGTATATTGTTTTTTTTATAAAAGTGAAGTAGGCTAACCATAGTCCTTTTCTGAAGCCTGTGAATCCTAGATCAACTGGGAAATTAATGGTGGTTCTGTTAAATCTTCTAACAAACAGCCCCATTAACATTTCCACATTCACTGATCAATTTAACATTTGTTTTCTTACTTGAGCTTTTTCTACCATGGAAATGCATTTCAGAATGGTAATAGCTGACAGGCAAACTAGCAACCTGGTAAATAGTTGAGCAGAGCTAATAAAAAGCAAACTCGTAACTGAGACTATACTAGTGGAATTTATACAAAGGTTTAATTTTATGCTCCTAAGTAATATAAACTCTTTGCAATATAAAATTAGCTGTGGTTTTACATGTCTGACAGTATGAGGCCTGGCCTGGTCTAAATATATAAAATTGGGCAGAAATGGGATTTTAGTTAGCTAAATCAGATATTTTTATTAGCAGCTCAAAACAGCTGGGAGATGTATGTCTTTAAGCTGAGGAGACACTGAAATCCACTTGGAGACAGATGCTGTTATATATCAACTATTTTATCGGGTCACTTTGCTCAAGCTTCGCACTCCCTCTGCCCTTGTTTGTCTGCTAAAGAAAAGGTGTGAGCCATGCTTGTTTTTTTTAAGGAACAAATGTAGGTTTATACTCTTGGGATGATTCTGGCCCTGGGAAGTGTCAGAAGCATCTGTAGCCCTGGCTTGACTTGGGGACTGAAAATAGACTTCAATGACTCTCTTTTTTGAAAAAAAAAAAAAATTGGCTAGATATAGGTGGGTAACTCTTTTCAAGTACTTATCTCGGAAGTTTGGAAGTTGGGGACAACACAGTTAGGAACTGTGTTACTGAGTTTTTTGCTAGTTGTTGGTTATAAATCTTGGATCAGACCAAGTTACAGAAAGAAAAAAAAATAATTGAGGTTTCCTTTTTAGGTTACTTATATTTTTGGTGGTGTATAAGTAAAACAGGCTGGCACAGTGCAGATGGATTCTGGACTTTCTGAACAGTTGCAGTGTATATGGAGGTATACGTAGATAATTAATACTGTTCTTAATTCAAGACTTTACAGTTACCTGAAAGGAGAATAGAGTGAGGAGGTGGCTGGTCTCTTCTCACAAGTAACAGGTGATAGGACATGAGGTGACTGCCTCAATGCTGCACCAGGGGAGGTTTAGATCGGATATTGGGAAAAATTTCTTCACCGAAAGGGTGATCAGGCGTTGGAACAGGCTGCCCAGGGCAGTGCTGGAATCACTGTTCCTGGAAGTGTTCAAAAACTGTGTATATGAGGCCCTTAGTGACATGATAGTAGCGGTGGACTTGGCAGTCCCGGGGGACTGGTTGGACTTGATGATCTTAAAGATCTTTTCCAACTTCACTGATTCTATGGTCGTAGGTTCTGCCCCTCTATATAAATCTGAATTATGCATTCTAATGTAATAAAGTAGATCAGATTATTGTGTAAGTTTTTTTCTATTTCCATCAAAAAGGTTGTCTTTATTATTAAAAAGTTTAATTATTGACACTCACTGAGACATTCTTTTGTGTTAGCATTTGCCAGCCAAGTAGAATATTTAAGGACTCAGTATTCACAGTTGATAAAATGATTTGGGCTTTACTGCATGTAAACAATATTTGATTCACATTAGCTGCAGTTTCACTTCCAAAAGAATCTGCAAAGGTGGAATCTTCTGTAGAAAAAAGCATAATGACATTATCTGTTAAAATGTGCCTAGATGAAATTATGAAGTGAGGAGTTTGTGGCGATAAATACTGTTTATCTCAGAAAACAAATTCTAAACATTGAAAAACATACAGTCCTCAGGAAAAAAAAAAAAAAACCAACCATTTTTTTAAAGAAATCTATTGGGATTTTTTTCTTCTTTTTTTCATTTTTTAATTTTAATTTTTTTGCCTGGCTTTCTGACCATCAACTCCAACAGCAATCTCATATCTGAAGTGCAGGATAGGTGTCTTACAGGACTCAAGTTAGGTGTGCTGGACTGCAAGTCACAGCATCCTATAATCTGAATGTATCTGAGAGGCTAAATGAAGTCAATAGCAAAAACTGGTGAGAGGTTACATAATCATAGAATACCACATTGGAAGGGATCTCAAGGATCAATACAAGATGTATTTTGAGGACTCTTCCTCTTTGCTTACCATGATACAGAACTTTTATTTAGTGATGTGGAGTATATGAGTATAAACTACACCAGTGTGAAATGGTTATGTAGAGGATGCCTTAATAGATTTAAGCATTTAAGCTCATTGACTGCAATTTTGACTTTTTAAAATACATGTCTACAAAGTGTACATATCACCACTGTATACAAATAATACTTAGTAATGGACATAGCTCAGGCCAGGATGCCTAAGTGGGTTCCTATTGAGTTGCAAGAGGGCAAAATTACCTTTAAATTGTATAGCCTTACATTTTACATTTACGCAATACTTGTGCTTCCTGAGGTTGATGGAGAGCAAAGGCATGTTGCTGAACTGAACAGTACAAAATATATAGGGCCCACAGTACTTTGAGATTGTAATTTTAAATCCTTGCATCTATAACATCTGGTTCTCGCATATTTATTTTATGTAATCTAGCATACATTTCTTAGGCTTATCATTTTTTGTGTCAGTTACTGCTTGAATAAGGGCAGCAATTTTTACCTTCCTTATTTTTGTGACCATGGCACCATATCTGTTACATCAAAGATAGATAGACTACTTATTTCAATTCCAAGGACTGCCTGGACTTTGTCTTATTCTTCTGTGTCATTTCCTATTCACATGATTACTTCTGTCTTGCATCTTTCCATAATACTCTCTGTTCCCACACATTATAATTTGAAAGCATCATCATTTTCTTACTTCTCCCACGCTGCAAAGGAATTGCCACTGTAATGCCACTCTTTCACATCCTTTTCTTAAAAAGAACTTGCTAGTGAGTTAGGTCAACATGAGTGTATCAGGTTTGTCCCTTTCTTTGTTAGTTTACATTTGTTACAGCTTACTAGATTCTTGGCTGTTAGTGATGAGGCCCATTTTTAGTTCATTCTGAATCTTGCAGCACAGTCAGGGGGTTAGTGTCTGAGTACTACTGTAGTATAAATAATAGTTACATTGTCCAGTAAGTTCCTGCAGTGTTTCTGCAGAGAGAAATCCTCTTTTCTAGGTTGTGTGCTGGACTAGTAACAGGAATAATTGATGATAATCTTAATTGTCCTTTAAGAAAGCACAGCTACTGGAGGAATACTACTAATATATAATGAAACTTTTACAAAATTGTTAATATTCTACAAGCAGCAGCACATGCTCCAGATGGCTACACATATTTATTTTTTTCAAAAGAAGTATTTATTTTTAAACAAATCTTCCTATTCTTACACACCTTTAAGTCTTTAATGATCCTGTTTAATTTTTATTGTGTATTTTGCATTTTTATTTTGTATGTCTCTTCATTTTACTGTCTGATACACCTTCCAGAGTACAATGCTGCAATGTTTGGAATTATTTAAACTTCAAGGAAAAAATGTTCTTGGAGTCCTCTTATCTTTCCACTTGGTGCCTATTTTTTAAATGGCTGTGCAGTAGCAGACTGTTCCACTGACATGAAAGGTTTGATAGTGATTCAGAAACAGTAACAGACTGAAATAGCCCAAAGTGAGAACAAAGTTTTGAGGTCACTGTAAGCTACAAAGCTAGAAGTTTTAAGGTCACAGTAAGCTGCAAAGCTAGGGCAGAAGGAGAAATGTGAGAAATTTCCAATTTGATAATTTCTCTGAAAGGATTAAAAAAAAAAAAAAAATAAAGAGGTGGTTTTGATTTTTGTTTTTGTTTGTTTGTTTGTTTGGGGGTTTTTTTGTATGGTATCTAATGAAATCTTGGTAGGTAGAGGGCATGCTTTCCATAGCCTGGTGAGCATGACTCTATACTGCAAGCATGATCCTTATAAGGCTGTTTGAGAAACCGGGCATACGATACGACTCAATCTTTATAGTCTTATATGCTAAACCATTATAGCACAGATCCAAAAAGGAACAGCATCCACTTCAGGGCTACCCATGGTCCTGGTGCTCCACAGTCCTCGAACCAATGGTGTCGTGGAAAGAAACCGTAGGAACAAGAGGAATAGCAGCACTGCAGCAGGGGAGAACAAGCTGGTAGGAAATGGTGATAACCCCTGAATTGCCTTCCAGTATATCTCCACTTGGCTGTGAGTAGGAGGACTTCATTTAAAACTAGATATACTGACAGCTGCTTTTATATAGGAGAGCATCTTTTTTTTTTTTTGCAAAGAACACCTTTTCAAGTAATTTTAACTTTGCTTTTGAGTACAGAGCACAAAGGTGGGAGAATGAGATTTTATTTAAACAAGAGAGTAATAAGAAGTGTGGTACAAAATACTTTTGGAATTGGATACGATGTCTCCTGTCATTGCTGCAAAACCCTGAACATGCCTGAACACATGCTGTTATCTAATTTGTGTTGGAAGACGCTGAAGGAATATTCAAAGAATTCATAATATTGCTTTGTGTTTGCAATAGTGCTCACAGGGGCCATCCTTGGTAAAATGGCCTGCACAACAACAGCTGTTAAGGTAGGATTGTGAGTTCAAGCATCCAAAACTGTCTGAGAGTGTATATGCTACAGCTGATCATATCGAAGGGGATGACAACCATCAACCAGATTAAACAGTAACCAGGGCGTTGCAGAGTTTTGGAGCAAGGAAGGTGCCAGGCTGGAAAGAAATGTAAGGGACAAATGAAACTTCGTAATAGTGGGGAGAACAGTGAGAACAGAAGAAGCAGTCAAAACCAGAGGAGTTGGGTTGGATACTGCTGTATGTTCACATACTGCCATCAAAACCTCTGTCTGGGCCAGGCAATGCATTCTCCCTAGCTCTGCCAGCAGCCTGCATCCATGGGTGGGTGGATGCACAGCTTTTGTGTGTACGGTTAGAACTTTGGGGCACTAGTGAAGAAAGGTAATTTAGAAGTATGTTTGATGTTGATTTTGTGATGCTGTGATTCACTAAGTTCCTGACTTTATTTCCGTTTAGTTACGGTAAGTTTAATCAATTCCTTTAAGATCACAAATACAAGATTGGAAAAGTCCAGTCACTTGCTTTGTCATCGAACATGGTTTCTATATATAGGCCTACATTATGCCCGTGCAAAGATTACTTCAAAGCCTCACTAGGTTAGGTGAGTCTTGTAATTTTCAGCTTTAATTTATTCCTAGGAAGTTTATACCTATCTGCTCTTGTGTGCTGATGTTACAGTTTTAACATTGTGTGTATTCATAGAAAGCAGTCAGGAAATTTATGGTAAATTTTCAATTCAGTTCCAGTTTTGGTTCAGCTATGGCGGAAATTATCCCCCAAGCAGTTTGGTAAGGCCTGAACCACTTTGACATCAGAAGATACAACACTTGAAATCGGAGAAATTTTAGAACCCATGCTTTCAGTGTGGATTTTTACAGCTAATCGGGTTGAGTCACTGTCTATGGGTTGGAATCTGTGTGCCTCCCAGCACTCTGCCTCAATGTTTCTCCTGCTTTCTAAGCTTCCCACAGTGGTTAAGGAATTGAAAAGCAGCAGTGTCACCGCTGGAATTGAAAAGCAGCAGTGTCACCGCTACATTTGAAAAGCAGATAGTACCACTGCTGTGCCAAACCGTCGTACCACTGCAAGGAAACTATCTTTTGCATCCAGCAATGCACTGGTACAGAAGTGGGTAAAAGCATGCATGTATGGTAGTTCAGTAAGACTGGTGCAGAGAAGACAAGTGGGATTGTTGGAGTAGTTAGAGCACTGCTGTCTGCAGCAGCACACAGTTCTCTACTACAGAACAAAACAAATTGAAGATTTGGGCAGTGAAGTTCTATCTGGAGCTTTTTTACAACTCAACTTGGGCAGGTGCAAAAAAAATACCTTTTTACTGACCAGGTATGCACCAGTAACTGCAATTTCATGCAGACCAATCATCACATGTCATGGAGTTCATTCTCCACATACGAGTCGCTCAGCAAGAGAAAGGGGGAGGGATAGGAAGAGATTTTATGCTGTCTAGAAGAGTTCCTATAGGTGAAAGAGCTAGTTTTCACTAGGCCAGTTTTCACTAAGGAATTTCTTAGAATTGGTAACTGATGAAAACACAGCCCAGGTTAAAAAAGAAAAAAAAGAAAAGAAAAGAAAAAATCCAACTGCGTTTTGAGAAGAAAGTTTTGGAATTTGAGTTCTGTTCTCTAAACACACTATTTTTTATCCTGTATCAGTAGGCTAACTGAGCCGTCAATTTTAAGGGTACGTTATGTGGACTTTTGGGACTATATAGAAGATCAGTCTGTGTGTACTCCATGCTAGTCAGGCATCACCACTATGGGATATCTAGTGTGCAGCTGTTTTATGTCCATCTTCCAAGAGCACTTTGCACTCTCAAATTGTTTTTCCCTAATTCTCAGTATCAAATAATTCTCTTCATATTATCCAGTTTTCCACTGGAGTGCACTTCTTATAAGCCAAGACATTTAATGAAAATATTAATAAGACTGTTGCTTACCTGAATCCATGAGGAGTTCCTCTGTTAGTGCAGATTGCCATACTGTTCTTCTTTTACCGCAACCTTTATTACTTTTCTTTGGATATTTCGTTACCCATCTTAAAATTCATTCACATCTTCTCCATTTTATAATTTCTTATGTGATACTGAAACAAGTGCTTCAACATCACCTAAGTTTATTTAATCAAGTATTTGATCAAGTACATTTCCTTTGCTCTGGGTAGTTATCTTACACAAGAACCAGGGGGTTAATAACTCCCTCTGTATTTTTGTTGTTTGCTTTTTATTTCAGGTGTTTTCAACATAGATCTTGAATGATATGCGTATAATAAAGTTAATTTTTACATGCATTTAATGTGACTTTCTGGTTTTCAACTAAGCATATAAGATGAGGAATCACAAAATATTTTATTTGTGCAACTTCTTTTCGATACCAAGAGAAATAAACTCATCTGAGTATGGAATGGATTAATCTGAAAAAAACTGAGGTAAGGTGTAAAAACCAGTAGAGCACAGAGAAGGACTGTGTCACCCAGAATTGCTGGACATTTATTTATTTATTCATTTGCAAAGTTTAGAGAGGGAGGGAAAAAAAAAAAAGAAACATTTGTGTGTTGCAAGAGGATTAGGGGAAGTGACTGCTGAAACCAGAGTATAAATGCTTTGCAAGGTCAGTCCCTGGAACAGTCAGTGAGAAAAATGATTGGAAATAACACAAAGTAATCAAAAAAAGTAGGCTACAATACTAAATCTACTTGAGTTTCTGAATCTCTAGGATGTCGTTCCTGGGCTATACAGCTCTGGTCTTATGCTGGATGTATTGTACTGCAGAAAGAGGTAAGCTTTAATGTGGGAGAATAAAACCCAACCCTTTCTTAAAGTGTATGTGAAGATGGTAACTAAATATGTAAATAAAATGTTTGCATTGTAGCCTATTTAATGAACTGCTCACAGCAATAACTGAGATATTTTCTGGCAGTGTTTAGCACCTTTAGTACTTAGTATGTTGTGATAGGTGTTATTTCACCTATTCATTTGCATAACTACTGCTGTTATTAATCTGTTGCACAACTTTTTAGTGGTTGCTATCCTTATAAACTAGAGCAAGACAAGTCATTTGTTATTAATTGTGTTTGTTAATTCTAACATCTAAACCCTGTAAACAGCTGGTAGATCAAAATAGAAAATATTCAATAAATAAGCATCTCTTTCTGCCTAGAAGAATCTGTAAAATAATCTGAGAGGAATAATTACAAAATTGACTGAAAAGCTTACAAAATATCTGTTGACTGACAGACTGGTTTTAATCCATTGAATGAGATAAATGCATACAGGTATGCTTCATTCATGTTTAAAGAGGTAGCTAGTATTCTGGGATTCTTTTCAGAAGCCTCTGATATTTTCTGCTTCTCTGTTCAATTTATTTTTCTTGATACTGTGTTTATATTGTTTAATGTATGTTTAGTAATTTATTTTTTTGCTTTCTATCTATCTGGCTTTCTTTACATAGCCTGTTGGGGAAAGGGTGTTACCTGGTTTTGAGCTAGTATGTCTTTGCTTGTTTCAGTTTGTTTTTAATTTTAGGTGAAGTTGATGAAGACCTTATTAATCAAAACAATCTGATTGATTTTACTTTGAAAAACTGAAAAATCAGGACATTACTGGAATGTATCATGTTTTTATATATATGCTTACATTAAATACTGCTTCAAAGCAACTAATGAAGTTGTTTGAAAAAAAGCCCAGAAAAGTCCTGCCATTTGAAAAGAAAGTTTGCCTGAATTTGCACTTCCTTTTCACAGTGCTTTCTTTAGATCAGAGAGATTGCAAAGAAATGTGAATGTAGCAATATTTGATTTATCTGAGACAACTATTACCAGGGTTCTTAGTTCAAGCTTTATGTTGAATGTCTATGTGTGTTTTTCAAGAGCTGGGGTTTTGTATAAGAGTTGAAAAATCCTTCTACCTGAATTCATAGTTTGTGCTTAACGTTATGGAAGTTGCTAACAGCATAATGACAGCAAGAGAGCAGCTTGAACTATTTCTAACTGGATTCATATTAATAGTAAATGATTAATTCCAGCTCTCCTGGTCTCTCACTAAGGGATTTGAAGGTATGCATTTAGTGCATGCTTTCTAATATAAAACCCTCCCAATTTCAGTAAGTACACACAGCAAAGTGCATGGTGTAATTAATACAGTTTAGAAGCACATCCTGTCAGCAGATTTTTCCTTTTCAAACTGCTTAGAAACTGCATTAAAAAGAAGAGTAATTAGCTGTAGTTGGAAATACTGTACATACTGTTACACTTGATGGTAACACATGGAACAATCAGAGAAATGATAGAGACTAAGGTGATTATTTTTTGTGCCTTTTTTGTGTGTGTGTGTGTGTTAAAAGGCCCCATTCGGCACAACAGCTAATAAAAATGTGGTAAAACTCAGAAGTAATGGAAGAATAGAGCAGAGAAGCTCTCCTAGTACTAAATAGCTTCGTATTTAAATGACAAAATTCAGAGTGTGCTTTCTCAGCTTGCAAACTGAAAGCAAATAGTGTAATGAGCTCTGATGAAAAATATGTAGAATTAGAAAAAAATACTTTTTTCACTATTACAATTATTATTTTTTTTTTAGTAAACTAACCATTTTTAACACATTTGAAAGGCAGACCTAGCTAGAGAAGGAGTCCTGTTCATTTCACTTGTTCCTGCATTTTGCAAAAGCATTGTTAGAAAGTGAGTCTTAATCTTGCTAAGGCAGAACTCCCTACTACCTTTTTTGTTAGTATAGCAGTACCCTCTAGTGGACAGGAGCAATAATTTTTACTTAGATGTAATTCGTAGGAGGGAGCGTAGTTACTAAAGTAGTTGGAAAAAAAGTGAATATGTGAGTGTACTCTTCTGTTAGCACCTCGGCAATATCGTCAAAGCTGGTCTACTTCTTCTGGCTACTTAAAATAGCCAAAATAAAGTTATTAGATCTCACAATTAACATTCTTCATATTTTCAAAAGGCCGTAACTACAGAACACTTAAAATTCTGCAGGTTTTTTTATTTATCTTTAAACAATTTTCTAAAAGCATGCCTCTAATTTGGTAGAGACTGAAATAACAACAGTGAGTGTTCAAGGGTATGTCTTTGCACATCTAAAGTAAAATTCTTATTCCACGCTTTGATGTGGAAGTTTATTTAATCTGCTCACTTTGTATTAGAAATCACAGCTACTTAATCTGTGGTTATGATTTCCATAGTTTAGTTCAGCAGGCCATAACTCCGCATCCTTTGCATGAGGAAAGATTCTAAATATTTTTCCTGTACTTCCACTTTGAGGTAGCACCCAAACAATCCATAAGAAAGCTTCAGAGAGTATTGCTGCTTTCTCAAACTGTGGCTTTACAAGTAAACTGGTGAGAGGACTGTTGTGCCAGCTCTCTACTGAGTAATGAATTTACTCAGTAAGAAACTTCCTTCCCTGTTGGATATTTATTTTCTATATAGAGGTCTTATTTCTTTTCAGGGCTGCATTTCTCAGAGGTTATTTCATTTATTTTTGATGAATTCTCATCTTTCATGTTCAGATATAAAACAAACTTCATCACATCTGATTAGCTAGGCTGTCCAGACTATTATTCAGTCTTTAAAATAAGTGCATTTCAGTCAGTCAAGCACAGAGAATTAGTCACTGAAATTAGGTCAAAAAATGTTTCTTACAAAAGATCATTTAGTCTTTCATTAACAGCTTCCCAATGTTTGTTTCTTTCCACTTTAGTCTGTTTTTTCTCTTTCTCAAGCTGTTGAGGAGCTTCTTAATGAAATTAATTTAGTATTATTTCTTGTAACTCATATGGGCTTGGCTGTACATTTCATGGACACTGAAGAAGTCCCAGGAAAGAGCTTTTTGGGAAGGACTATATAGTATTGAACTAATGAGAAATATCAGACAACACCATCCACCTCCCAGATTCAGTCAAAATGCTTCGAAGCTAACAAAGGTCAAAGTGAATACCCAGAATTAATCACATTGTGCATTAAGTAACTCATGGACAGGAGGAAGTAAGTTTTGGAGTATCAGGTGGTCTCATCTTATAGAGAAAGCTGAGGCATGTAAAGCTGAGGGGAGATTTGGCAGAGCTTGATCAAATGACACATGGACTTAATGTCAGTGAGGATGGTGGTGGCTGCAGAACTAAATAGAAGCTTGATAAGAATCTACAGAATGCACAGAATTGTTCCCTGTGGTAATAGAAGGACAGGCAGAGGGCCTCCTACAGATGGAAGCATAAAGGATTTCTGTGGTTAGAACTGGGGTAGTAATTTCATCTCAGTCTTTGTAATTAAAATCTATTTTGTGAATTATGACTTTCCTGTGTGGTTTCTTGGTACTTGCTTGACTATTCTTATGTCCTTCTAAATGTGTGTTCATATTCCTACAGTATGTGGATTCTTGGCAGTTTCTTGTTTTGTGAGGATTAAGTAGAAAACATATGCTCATTTGATCACGAATGTCCTCAGGATTTGTTACTACATTTTCTATTGTAAAACTATTTTGGTGTTTGTATGTGCTTCAGTCACCACTATTTTTTGTTTATAATTTTCAGCTTGCGATGAACCTCCACCGAGGAGGGTTAAAGAAGTGCCTACTGAAAGATGGGACAAGCCTCCCTATCCCCATGGTACTAAAGTAACATACAGATGTCGGCCTGGATATATAAAACTTGGACGAATTGTATTTGAGTGTGCTGATGGAGCATGGAAACAACTCTTCCCAGGGACAGAATGCAGAAGTCAGTATTTATGCAAAATATGTGCAGCCAATTTGACCTGACAGTTCACATTCCTTGCCAGTGATGTCAATGTGAAATTGCCATTGTGTCTTTACCTGTAACTAACTTGCTTATTTCAGCATCCTTTAAAATATCATCCTAAAAAGTACGTATGTATAAGGAAACATTTTTGGAAGTTCCTTTTCTCCAGATCAAAGGATTACCATTTTCT
>NW_009910691.1:13314-22534 GCF_000696875.1 Nestor notabilis
CTACAGGAGAAGATCTTACTCTAGGCCACCCAGATTTATGTTATTAGATTGGGTTATTATAGTATTAGGAGCTTGCTTCCAAAATTTCTGAAAACGTCTAATGCAGATGAAATTTACAGTCTAAGCAGAATAAAATGCTCACCTAGCTTCTGAATGCGAGTCAATAGCCAGTATTGTCTTCTTTCCAATTTATTCAAGTAGTTCCATGAAAGATATAATTTATTGAATTTGAAATTATTTTTCCCTGCCTCGTCTTTTAATCTGTGAAGAAAAATTCATGATTAGTATGATAGCTGGTGTTTATTATCCCTAGTATACTGTGTTAAGAGTTTAGAAGTATCTCACACCCTCATACAGAATTCATTAGTGAAAAAAAGTTTGGTATTGTTAGTCAGCAGATACTTCTTTCTGTAATAAGTCAGTTTTACACTCAAAGAAATTTTAGACACACGAGGTTTTTTTCTTGCATATCTGACATACAAAATGTTTACTAGTAGAATATAGTGTTTGGTTTGATAATATAAAATGAAGTCCCAGGTGTCATTCAAATAGAGATGAATACAAATCATGAGTAAAAATAAATTAATGAAGTTTTTACTAGTTTATTTTATATCTTCTCGGGTTTATATGTAATTGTATAACTCCTCATTGAACAAGGATCTTTCAAATTATACAAAATTTGGTGTTGCTTTTTAGTAATACATTTTAGTAAATACCACCACCCAGTGAATAGATACTGACACTGACAAGGTGCAGGTGGAAGGAGAAAAGGGATGGTGCGCCACGGATTTAGTGGTCATGTTCCCTTTTCAGGATAAATCACACTAGACAGCAAAATTGATCATGAGGTTGTTCATTTTTTCTGAATCACCCTGGAGCAGGGTTAGAGCCTATTCATACACCTCCTTCTTGATTTTTGAAAGGCTCGCACTCAATACTTATTACTAGTAAAGTGCTGTCTTTCACAGTTCCACATCCTATATATGGTGTAAGTAATTTTTTTCTTCTGCTGCTTCTGTTTGGTTGTCGTTGTTATCATTGTGGTTTGGTTTGGTTTTATATCAGATAAGCCCTGTGGACATCCTGGAGATACTGAGTTTGGTTCCTTTGAACTTACCAGTGGAAGTGAATTTGTATTTGGTGCCAGAGTGGAGTACAGATGTGATGATGGGTAATACTTATTTAAATTAATATATGGGAGTTAACATAAGATGTTAATTATAGTGTCAGCTGTAGAATTGTCTGTAATGCAGCTGCAACTTAATTTTAATGCTTGATTATTGTTTAATTAAAATTTCTGCAATTACAGTAATACTAAATATAATTCGTTCTCATGTCTGGTGCTATTGGAGTAAGTGAATTCCTGCACCTGAAACTATCATCCAAACTGTTTAAAATATATAAGGCTGTAGCTAACTTGAAATCATGGCTGTCTGAGTAGAAAACAAAAATAGTGATCTGTCAGTAAAGCTGCCTCATGTCTCCACCAGCCATCCAGTTCAGATGGAAATGCAGCTCTGTGTGCTGGAAGCAGTGCTTTCAGTAGGCAGGCACAATGCAGTTATGTTAGCAAAGGCATTAGGCCATACAACAGTCTCATATTTAAGACCTGCTTAATTTTTATTTTTTTTTTTTTGAAGAAGAAGAATGTATTTTAAAAAACGTTTGAGGGAAGACATTTCTATAGATTCGCTAACATCTTCACTGACTGCTTGGAAGAAACTCTTCTCTCTTCCTCCTTTATTCATCTTCTCCAATGAAAACTGCAGTAAGGCAAATACATAGTATTGAGCTTAGTTAAGGATGCCCATGACTGGATTCTTTTCTCTTGAAATGCAAATCAACTATGGTAGTTTAGCCTTGCTTTTGTAGTCTCTGCATTGCTGGAATCTAGTCTGAATTCCACGAAAAGAATTCCAAAATCAATAGTCTTCTTAATGCCATCATTTCAGACCATTCTTCACTGACATTTCGGACTGACAGTACTTCCTCTATCTACAGTTCAGACAAGGCAGAAGCCATAGCATTGGGGCCATATTGCCGTCAAGCCTAAGACACCTAACTAAACTAAGACACCTAAATCTAGCTTATCAAAGCATGAGATATATATGGTTTGGATTAAGTCCTATTTTGATGCTGTCACATGGCTTTTAGTCATACTAGAGCACAAACAACAGGAGTTTTACTGTACTTGCCGTTGGTCATGTCAATTACCTGTAGGTTATTTGTTATGTGGCCAAAGCTTGCTATCACTGTAATGAAGAAGCAATCTTACTGATTACTGCCTACTTCCAGATTATTTTTTTATTATTACTTTTTGCAATTAAGTAATAATTTAAATATTCTTAAATAATACACAATTAAAATAAATAGGGAAGATGCAGGCTGAATAACTACTCAGTTTTGACTAGTCTGTGCTAGAATATATGAAACCTACATCATTTGCTTCAAAACCAGCAGCACTACTGTTTCTGTCACATAATGAGACTGTATTTTAGCATTGTTTACTTTTTATTCGGTAAGATACTGGATGCTCAGCCAAAGAAATTACCGTGAGTGTAAGGCAGATGGATGGAGCAATGACATCCCTCACTGTGAAGGTAAATGAAGTTTGACATTTAATACTTTAGCAAACTGTCTTTTTATCTGTCTGATACTGTCTAGAACTAGTCTGTGATCTCTCTACTAGTATTAATTCAAGTTTTGCAGCAATGAAACTTACAATTACTGCTCAACCATTTTAGTCCAATAACCACTTGAGCTTTTGTTAGAAATCATTCACAAAATGGACTCTTGTCCATTAAAGCTCTGCCTCACCTAAAGGCCCCGATAGAGTAGATGCCTGCAGAACATGGTTACAAAAGGCAATTGGGATGAGGCATTTTGGATGTATGTGAAAGGATGTGTGTTTTTAGCTAGCTTTCTCCTCCACCTGTACAAATATCCTAGCCATTAGGATTTTATTGTAGGTTAAGTTCTCTCTATTAGCATACTGTTGAAGAACTTTACTAAAGTAAGAACTGATAGTCTGTGTTTTGACATCTCCTTGGTCTGAGATATTTCACAGTTTACTGGATTTTGAATCTCCTCAATTTTAGGCATGCAGATCTCTGTCTGCACAGTGTAGAGCAATGGTTTCCAACATTTTTTGTCACATGTCACCAAGATACTGCAGTTTCAAAGTCCTCGTAAGATTTTTATTTCATGATTGATGAGTTTGTATTATTCCTAATTGTGAGGAAACTAGAAGATAAAATGTGAGCTCATAGAAAAGGCTCATAGACTTAGAAGATGGCAAATGTTGTTAGAAAGAAGTGGAAGCTAGGGTAGACAAAAAAAAAAGTCACTTGCTCAGTAATATCTATGTGAGCATTTAAGAATGAGATTTGATAGGCATATCCCCCTTAAATAGAAATATCTAATGTCATATGTTAATTCTTCCTTTTTCTGCAATTACAAACAAGAGATATAAGAGGCCTAAGTTTGTGGCTGATGTTGTGTTTGTTTGCTTGGGTAATATGATGTTCTGATAATATGATTGTTTTGGTAATATAATTGTTCTGGTAATATATCCTTAACTAGGATTTTTAGTTAGTAACTGAACTGTTGTAGTCAATCTATAACACAGCCCTTTTCCAGGTATTTGTCTATAACAAATTCAGTTTAGCATAGCTCTAAAGTAAATTAACCTATTCTGTCAAAGTTTAATACCTCTACATGTCAGTCAAGGCTTATCTAACCATCCACAGAATTCATAGGATCATAGGATAATTTAGGTTGCACAAGATGTCAGGAGGTCATCTAGTTCATTGGGTGCTCTGTCTTTAACCTTCAAGGACAGAGAAGAGGATTGATGAGAGCCAGTCTACAAGCTTCCTCCTATGTCAGTCTGCCCTTTTTCTTAGGGTTTTGTACTATGTCTGTTGCGAATGGTATCTGAATACATAACAAGAATGCATATTTCTAAAATGTGTAAGGAAATTACAGTGAGATTTCTGTATTTTAACATTTTTGTCTAACAATTTATTTTATAGAATAGACCTCAAAATGGCTGGGGTTTTTTTTTTTCCTTTTTTTCTGCTTTGTTTTATTTTCCAGTGGCGAAGTGTTTACCTGTACAAGCACCGGAAAATGGAAGAATAATTACGACTGGTGCATTTGAGCTTGGCCAAGAATATTCTTTTGGCCAGGTTGTAAAATTTGAATGTAATGCAAAATACAAGCTTGTTGGAGCTAAAGAAATTATTTGCTCATCTAATGGAAAATGGAATAGTGATGTGCCTCAGTGCCAAGGTAAATAAGACACTATTTATTATCTGTTATTAAGAAGCTTTGTTCTCACAGATTTGTAAGGATTGGTTACTAATGGGAAACTACAGAGCTTGCACTTTATTCTACAGCAATTAAGCCTAGCTGGACTGTAAACAATCTCCATTGCACATATGCAGGAGAAGTAGGATGAGAAAGAGAAATTAGAGAATATTGGATGCTAATATATTCATAGTGGACCATCTGTTAGTTCCACGTTTTCACTACAAGCTGTATGTTTTGCCAGGCTGCAGGTTCTTTGAAAATAGCTTTGGTATGTCTACATAAGATTCGATCACGTTGGTGTTAATTTAACCAAAGTAATTACAAACAATTTGAATCTATGTGAATCAAGTTTAAAAAGTGAGTATGGTTTTAATTCCCCTCTTTCAACCTGCTGGCAGCACTCTTCCCAGTAGAACCCAGGATGCTGTTTTATTTATGTGCTGGAAAGGCACATTGAGCACATTGGTGGTCCCTGTTTGACTTGTCCATCAGGACTGCCAGGTTTTTTCTACAAAGCTACTTTTCAGCTGGTCAATCCTACCCTGCCTGATCCACAGCTTGTACTGGTAGAAGGGGTTTATTCCTCCCATTTTGCAAACAGAGGTTGAGTGAGGTTAGTTTGTCAATATTAACAATGAATCCTAGGAAGCTTATGCTAACAAAGACTTAAATATTCAGTCCATTAAGTTTCTTAGATTATTTATGTATTATCTAATTGGGAAGTGTGTGTTTAGAAGAGCAGAGTACATATGTCAGGATGTCTGATACATGTATGGTTTGTTCACTCTTTCAGTGCTGCATTTTGCTGCTTTGAAACCCCCATTTATTATAATTCGAGTAACAGAAAGTGAGAATAAACACAACGGCTAGTAACGTTTGCAGAATATAGTTCAATTCTTTTTTCCTGTTAATGCCATGATTTAACGAATTGTCAACTGGCTATGAGAGCGCTTTAGATTTGCTGAAAATCACAAGGAAATGAAATTATCTGAAAAAGTGAAAATCCTATATTTCAGCAGCCTAGTTACTTGGTTTAGAATGTCCCCTGCCTTATACACTGATCTGAGAGCCATTAAAATCCAAAGCAAAGCCTTGAAATCTGGTTCGTGAACCAATTTGCTATTGATGCTGTGCTACACCACACTTTATAGCTGCCACCCACAATCAGGTCCCTGAAGAGTTTTCAAAGATTCAAACAGTTTCCAAATACAAAGGGCTTTGTGAAGCGAAATGAAAAAAGAAAAGAACCCACAACAGACAAACCTAAATTTTATTCCAGTAGGGATTTATTCTTAGCAAATAAAAATGAACAAAAATGTATGGATATTCTCTTTCTTATTTTCAGAAATTATCTGTGATGTGCCAAAAATTCTACATGGATATGTACGGTCTCCAAAGGCATCTTACAAGGAAACTGAACAACTACAGTTTGCCTGTGATAAAGGATACAGATACCATGAAAGAGCAGATGCACGATGTACAGCATCAGGGTGGAATCCAATCCCCTATTGCACTGGTATACCTTACCTGAAGTTATTTGGCACATTTTTTGTGTTTGGAAGTAATTTCAGAGATTAATAATGACAAAAGTTAGTTTATTCATAAAGAAAGAAATCCGTCCACATCTGACCAATATCCCATGAAGATCTGGAAGGAGTAAGTGTTAAGTGTTAAAGGGACCAAACAACTGGATAAGAGTTTTCCGTGGAAAGCAGTAGCAAAAACAGTTAATTCAGTCTCTTTTTTATTTGTGTGTAGTTGAATAGGTCCACAAAACAACAATTGCTCCAGTATACTGCATAAATGAGACTTATACTAAAATAATTCATGCAGCATTAGTAGCTGTTGTTGTTTTATTCTTTTTTTTTTATATGATTCAGAATTAGTGGGAATAATACAGGAAAAAAATCTAATTTGGAGAAATAGGAAGGAAAAAGCTGAATCTCTTTACATTCTACAAAATATGATGAAAACATTTTATCTGAGGAGTGGAAAAACCAGACACTAAAAAGAAAAATTAAGCAAGCAGGAAAAAATAGGTGTTAATACCAGAGAAATTTGAACTACAGAGGGAATCTGAAATATTTAGTGACATGGGAAAATAAACATTTGAAACCAGCTTCTTAGAGAGGACTAATGGTTTTTGAAGTCCTATTGTATTCATATCAAGTCTCAATATTTTTTAAGTGTGTTTAACATGAACATAACTGGTACAAGTCAGTGGCTGCACTGTATGTTGGAAGACTAGTTAAAGAATTATTTGTTTGATACCATATGAATTGCAGCAGTATGAATAAAATTGACTGTCCTGATTTCAGCTGTAACAGCTATTTTTCTCCTTCCTAGTAGCTGATGCAGTGCTGTGTTTTGGCTTTAGTCTGAGAACAATGCTGCTGACACACCGATGTTTTAGTTGTTGCTAAGTAGCGTTTACTCTGATCAAGGACTTTTCAGTCTCTCATGTTCAGCCAGTGAGGAGGGGCACAAGAAGCCTGGAGGCAGCAGGCAGGATATCTAACCCAAACTAGCCAAAGGGGTATTCCATACCACTGCATGTCATGCCCGGAAGGGCAGATCTCTGCTTGGGTCGGGCAGGGTATGGGTCAGCAGGTGGTGAGCAATTGTATATGCATAACTGCTGTTTATTGAGGGTTTTTTGCCTTTCTTCTTTTAGTTTTATATTCTTTCCCTTTGATATTTCCCTTATCATTATTAATATTAGTAGTAGTTTTGTGTTATACTTTAGTTACTGGACTGTTCTTATCTCAACCCGTGGGGTTTACATTCTTTGGATTCTCCTGCCCATCCCGCTCAGAGGGGGAAGTTGGCCAGGGGGGTGTGAGTGAGTGGCTGCCTGGTTCTGAGTTACCAGCTGGGCTTAAACCACAATGTTGTGGAAAAAATAATAGTCTTAGCCTGATGACATACTTACGAATCACCACTTAGCATCTCACTCTATATGAACATTTGAGACAATGGAAGTTTGCTTGACCTACTGAACTGACCTCTGCATTTTGTCTGAGTGTCCTGATGAGTCTTACAGTAGCGTGAGCAGACTGAGCACCCGGTTGCTAGTTATTATATCCATTCTTTAAATTTCCAGACTACTAGTTCTGATCAACTAGCCATAACCAAAGAAGAACAATTCAAAAATTATCCCTATTTCACTGGTGGAGCTTCAGTAAGAAATTGTTAATGATGTACTCTGCAACCTGGCAGAAATGACAGGAAATTACAAAAGTATCTTTCAAAGTAAGTTTTGTGTTATACTTTAGTTACTGGACTGTTCTTATCTCAACCCGTGGGGTTTACATTCTTTGGATTCTCCTGCCCATCCCGCTCAGAGGGGGAAGTTGGCCAGGGGGGTGTGAGTGAGTGGCTGCCTGGTTCTGAGTTACCAGCTGGGCTTAAACCACAATGTTGTGGAAAAAATAATAGTCTTAGCCTGATGACATACTTACGAATCACCACTTAGCATCTCACTCTATATGAACATTTGAGACAATGGAAGTTTGCTTGACCTACTGAACTGACCTCTGCATTTTGTCTGAGTGTCCTGATGAGTCTTACAGTAGCGTGAGCAGACTGAGCACCCGGTTGCTAGTTATTATATCCATTCTTTAAATTTCCAGACTACTAGTTCTGATCAACTAGCCATAACCAAAGAAGAACAATTCAAAAATTATCCCTATTTCACTGGTGGAGCTTCAGTAAGAAATTGTTAATGATGTACTCTGCAACCTGGCAGAAATGACAGGAAATTACAAAAGTATCTTTCAAAGTATCTTTTAAATTAAAATCCTGACTTAGTTTATAAGCTGCCTTTCCAGAGGTGTTTGGAAATAGTAAGATAGTGTTGTAGGAGGAATACTCTGAAGTTGACATGGCCATTTCCAAAGGAGTTCAAGCAAATGTGAAACAGCCCAATTTCAGAAAATAAGTAGTGCACTGATGACCATAAGTGCATAAGCTAAAAATTACAATGGAATTGTAGTGTTAGATTATACATAAAGCTGAAAACTTTCTACACAGCCAAGAGAATGTCAAGAATTGTGTACAATATAGTAATTCACTAACCGTAAGAACCATGGACATGAACTGATGTATAAATGGAGACCAAAGCAACACTGTGTGCATGAATCCTGCCACTGTCCATCACTGAGGATAGCAATTTGTTTAATGTCACTAGAACATGCAGTTGCACAACCACATTATCCATGGCGTTGAAACTTCCCATCAGAAATTGTCTGAGAATCTCTACAAATTAATATATTTACAATGCTGAAACTCCCTCTTGCTTTCTAACTCCCAAATGCCTTCTGAGCAGTTGAGATGACAAATCCATAATTTCTGAGGCTAGTCTTGTTTTGACATCAGCCCTCTGGCTTATGGATTTTTCTTTAGTTTCATTCAACTACAGAACTTAAAGGCTATATTTAAATCTCTCTCCAAATCCCACAGAGAAGAATATGCATGTTATTGTCCCAGTTGAAATAGTTTGATGTAAATTTGGTGGAAAATGGTAGTGCCTTGAATTCTCTTCAAGAAATTGCCAGGCATTGAAACTGGAAAAAAAAAATATTGGCAACAGGGCAACATTGTAGGATGTTATGTGCCACCCACCTTCCTGGGACCTCTTCCAGAAAGACTCCTTTAGAAATAAAAAGTAGTCATAGTACCCACTCAGTTCCTGACCTTTCTGCATCAAGATTTGCAATCATATTAATTAATATGCATTGCCTACAATTTAGCAGCATGCTGCTCTTGAGAAGTGCCAAACAAAACATTCTTCCAGACACTGATAGACTGGGCAAAGATACTTGGGGCATATTCAAACAGTGGCTCTGTTTGAATACAGACTAATTGCTGAACCTAAATGATTCAGCAGTACATGCATACAAATGAT
>NW_009910692.1:0-29141 GCF_000696875.1 Nestor notabilis
GCTGTAGCTGAACCCAGGACACTTATATACATTATATTAATGAGATACAAGATAGGAAATTGAATAAAAAAATAGAAAATGCCAAATACATTATAGAACCTTGCTTATGAGATTGCTGGATGTAAATCAAGGCCATTCTTAGATTATTTGCAGCATGATTTTTTCCTTAAAACCTCCTCATGTTACCATCCTCATTATTGACTCAACAAAACCACAAACTGCCATCTGTTAGGATTCACATTACATTCCTGAGGATGACTGCGTAATTGAGTCTGACAGAGGTGTAGGTAACACGGGAGAAAAGTATAGCTTGAGCTCTTGTTAGAATAGTGTATCTTACTGGAGTTTCAGACTGTATTTCTGCATGAGTGCAGTGCGTGTGCATCAACCTGGGCTTACAGGGTACTGCAGCCTTGAGCTAGTCCCTATGCCATTTAGTATTTGCCTTCAAGAACCAGATTTTGGCAAAGCTTGTTTTAAGACATTTTGAGTACAGAAAATCTCTTTCTGCAAGTGGAACACAGGCATTAAAAAAGGATGAGGAAAAGCAATGACAGTCTAAATTAAAAATTACTGCAATCAATTCAATATATTTAGGAAGAAACCAAGTACCCAGTCAAAACACATCTTCCAAAACACGAAACACAAGAATTTCATTCAAAGGCAAGTGCTAGATTTTGTTTGTTTTATTTTGCTGGCCTTACATTTTTTTCCCATGGAATAGTGGATTAAAGGAAACAAGTGGAATATGTTCTGCTCCACATTTCAAGATGGCCAAAGTGGCATTGGCTATGTATGAATGCTGAGTAACACGGTTGTAACAAAGTTTAGCTCAGCTTTTGGTGTAGACTGAGAAAAGTGAAGAAAATGCTTTGAGCAACTGGGCATTTACAATGTTACATGTAATTATACCATTAGAATGTGTGCATATGAACTTTGTATGAAGAAGATTCAAATGCTCTGCAGCAGAGCCATTACTAGTAGTTACATATTCAGTGTAGTAGTGGAAAATGTGTAATATAGAGTCTTTCAACATGATTTAATCTGCTTCATTCCTACAAAGGTTTATTCACTGAAATAAAGCAATGCCAAAAAGTTGGTTATTTTAGGCTGTGAGTGTGAATGTTGCCCTGTTCTAAAGCATACTTTCATATCCTTTGCCCATCCCTTGTGAGATATCACTATCTGCTTTACATAAGCTGAAATAAGGTGCTGCACAAGCCATAAAGAGCTATCAATTACTTCTTTTTTTTCTCTTGTATTAAATAATATGTGATTCTTTATATTACCTGAGGAGTAATTTTGTATCAATGCACCTGATTTGAAGTGGTTCATATTTATTCTTTATGAACAATAACCTCGCTATGACAGTTTGGATACAAAAATCTTGCTAATGCCAAACAAGTTGATACCATAGTGCACCAGCTCTTTTGGTATCTACTCCTAACTTCCAAAAGTTTTGTCTGAAATCTGAAATTCCTCAGTTCAACTAACTGGATAGTTAGATCAGACATGAAGGCACTTCAAACTCAGCATGCATTTTTCTGTACTTCAGGAATACTGATTATGCAATGTCCCAAAACAGCCTCCAAATATTTCATACAGTTTCCACAGGCATTCAAAGCAGAGGCCCATCCTGCATCTCCCTTGGCAAGTTCCAAAGTCCACATGGGGTGTGTCATACCTTGCAAAGTTAACTTTTTAAAAGCAATACATATGATGATGGGTCTGTGTGCACCATTTAAGAAATGAAAGCCTCATTTAAATTAAAATATATTTTTAATGAAAAATGTTGAAAATCTACCAAAAAGTGCTTTTGCTGTAGATATAATACAGTGGAATTAATTTTTAATTTTCCATCCACATCTGGAAAAATTAGACATCCTAAATGAAGCTCCAATAAGCTGAGTAGATCTTTTGTGACCTTTAGAAACAATTTGGCAATTTGTTTAAAAGCGTTAATTACTCTTGGTCATGCTATAAATAGAAAGGAACAGATGAAGATTGAACATTGTCCCTTTGGGCACTGACTAGGAAACAAAGTGCAGGGCTGATGTTATTTTCCACAGAAAGGAAACAACACAGTGATAGTACCAAAAATATATTTTAAACTTTCTCTTTGGTTTAAGAGACTCTAGTCTTCTTTGGAGCATGGCAAAAATAGAACAAATATATTAGTTGTATAATCCCCTCTGGTGCTAAACTTAAGACTCCTGTGCAAAGCAGGACCGGGCAAGTTCTGGGAACCTTCTGCACACTGAACACTTTCTTATCAAGTTCTGTGGAGCAGAAAACACAAATGTATTCTGCTGGCTGGGATATTTTAAGCAGTGGATGAGGGGAGGGAAGCAAATAAAAATAGCTTTATTATCATAGCCCTTGAAAGGCTAAAGTGACATACAGCAGGCTTAAAGATGTTCCGTAGATAAATTAAGAAAACTAAATCTTTTACTCTCCTACATGTATATTTTAGGTGGTTTCCTTTGGTTTTGCTGCATATTTTAAGGTTAGTCTGGCAAGCAATGCATTTCACAGGTAAGCTACATCTTTTACACTGGCAAAGCCCAAATTCACATTTGTCCAGGGGCTTTTCCAGGAATTCCATGGAAAGGGAAGATTTCTTCATGTGTCACACAGACAACATGTCTGCAGTAGACTCCATGTTCTTTTGCTCTCCTTTCTGTCCCCTTCCTCTCCCCTCCATCAAGTTTAAATTAGTGGTGACTGTCTTCAGTCACAGACTGATAAATAACACTTCAGATCTTTTTTTTCTAAATCAGATTGTATTTACAGTTCTGACCTGATGTGAATGACTGAGAGCTATACTTTGCAAAGAATTTGTCAGCTTTAGTACAGTATTTTAGATACTTATCATCAAGTCTTCCTTCCGAATGTGTAAACTTAGGTATTAAAGCTAGGTAGAGATGTTTCCTGAAATTGCAAATGAAAGATTTTTGTTTGAAAATAAAATCAAATATCAGCATCTGTGAGACTGCAAAATTAAGGTTTAGTTTGGAACTGATCCAGGAAAAATAAATCTTTACAAGTGAAGGATAATACGACAGCAGAGGTAAGTCTAAGCACTAGGAACCAAGTGGGTCCTTTTCTGGAACTGACAGATTTGCAGATCTCATATAAGTTCTTACCGGTTTGGACTTCTCATTACAGTATCTATATTTGGAATTAAACATTGTATGGAAAAGAGAGGAAAGGGAAAAACAGCTAATCTTTGAGATATGTTGTTCAAAAAGGGAAAGTCATTACCAAATAATATAAAAGACAGAATTAAAAGACATTCTTGAAAAAAAAAATTATCAGAACTATAGAGCTATGTTTCAAAATTGCATTTTATTTCACTAGTTTACCTTATATTATGTATGGACTTGCAGAGGCCAGAGAATCAGTAGAGAGTGTTTTAATTAAAATCCTCTGCATTGACTGAGTGCACGAAGCTCTATGTAACACAATAGCTATATTGGTACAGCCAATATGGTTTGACCTACCATCTCTGGATAGGATAGATGGAATACAACCAAAAAGCACACTAGGACAGGACAGCTCAATAAATATTGGATTCCAGGTCCAATCTAGTTCCCTTCTTGCACCAAGTAGTCTAACAAAACTGAAATCTAATTGGTTTAAAAACAAATAAAATGATGCACTCTAAAGCAGACTATTTTACAAATATCAGTCTACTCCAGTGAGGACTGAGCTACTCTCTTCACAACTATTTGGATGATATTTTTCCTCTAATCATCCTGGGTTTTAATTCCCTCAGGCAGGATTATAATAACAACGAGCTGTTCGATACAATGCATTTATTCAGAGCTGCTGGCCATTGAAGAATAAGAGTGTTTTGAATAAATAATAATTTAGATTATTCACATTTTACATTACATGGTCATAAAAACATGTCTCCTTATGATGCCTATGAAGTCAGCATTTCAGTTTCAAGACATTCTTAACATTCAGAAGGAACATCAAATACATGTTTACTGAAATTACCAATAAAGAAGTAGGAAAACACCTTTCACATTTCATGTTTCTGTTATGTCACTGGATTGACAAGACAAAACCAGTAAACCTATACTTTGACCTTTTCATCTGAAGGTTTGAAAATAAATGTATTTTTAATAGAGCATTTTGCACATCTCTAATTGTTATGTAAATAAACACACTGGTTTATTAATGCCTCTCGGCAACTCCAGGAAAAGGGAACACTGATGGACGACCTGATTTAAACTAAACCCATGGATGGTAGTGTTCAAGGTCAGGTTGGACAGAGTCTTGGGCAACATGGTCTAGGGTGAGGCATCCCTGTCCGTAGCAGGGGGGTGGAACTAGATGATCTTAAGGTCCTTTCCAACCATTCTATAATTCTATGATTCTAGGGTCACATACAGATTGTTCCAGGGACAGAATCAGAAAACTCATTCTGCCTAAGTCTTAGCAAAGAGCCAAGAGCTATGCCTCCACCAGAAGAGAACTGGGTTTCTTTGCCATTTGCCACACCTATAAAAGAGTCAAGTTAAAACATCTCATGGACTCATCAAGTCATTTTTAACAGTTTTTCGTGAACAAGCCCCATTTAGGCCACACTTTCTGGAAATATTTAATAAGAGGATAACTTGATTGGATAATGTACAAAGTAGTACCCATCCAAATGAAGTGACCTACTTTCACTTTTATTTCAGGCCCCAAGGAAGGATTACAGTGTTCTAGCAATATGCTATGGGCAACTGTCCTTCCCCCTGCTAATAGAGTCCTGCATTTTTTAGTTGAATTGAATGCTTTCAAAGGTCCTGGCTTATATCCCAGAAGCGAACTTTGTTGCCTCTTACTTTTTAATTCCTGAGGAAATCTACTCTCCAAATCATCTCCCTTCTGTCTCACCAGCATACTTAAGCCAGAGTATTTACTTCATCAAATAAACACAGAAATTATCTTAGGGCTTTTTCATCCTGGAGAAGAGAAGGCTCCAGGGAGACCTTATAGCAGTCTTCCAGTACCTAAAGGGGGTCTACAAGAAATCTGGAGAGAGGCTTTGTACAAAGGTATGTAGTGGCAGGACAAGGGCTTGAAGGTGAGAGTTGGGAGATTTAGTTTAGATATAAGGAAGAAGTTCTTCCCTGTGAGGGTGCTGCGGAGCTGGCACAGGGTGCCCAGAGAAGCTGTGGCTGCCCCATCCCTGGCAGTGTTCAAGGCCAGGTTGGACACAGGGGCTTGGAGCAACCTGCTCTAGTGGAAGGTGTCCCTGGCCTGTGGCAGGGGTTTGGAACTGGATGAGCTTTAAGATCCCATCCAACCCAAACCATTCTGTGATTCTATGGTTACCTGTCTTGCCACTTTTATTTTAACTTAACTGTTACATAGATGCAATTGTAAAAATAAAGGAGTAGAGATAGCTAGTGTTAACTAAACTTCCAAACTTCCCAAATACTTATGCTTAGCAACAAATTTGAAGTAGATTTAAATAGTCTCTAACCTAGTTAAGCCAGCCTCACATATTGATAATATTTTGGGGGTTTGTGGAATTTTATGAACAGAATTAATTTAGGTAATGCAGCATAAAACTTCTCATTACCATACTTGGGTATAGAAGAAGTGTCCAGAAAAATCCTAAATTCTTAGAAGGCTCAGACCAGAAATAACACCCAGGCACACTGAGACCTAGTGTATTTTTCTAGCCAAGGCTTTCCTGCTATTAATTTCATACTCTGCAGTTTCTGCCTTTCTGATGATAGTGTACACATTGCAAAGCAGCTGTTTTTCCTATGGCAAATCAGCTCTACCTGAAGACTCTCCTTTTTATTTATAACTTCTGCTGTTATTTCAGAAAGGACAGAAAAATCCTTCACTATAAAAAGTCTACAGAGGGGAATGAAAAAAGCACATAAGTGTTTTTGAAGGAGACATTAAACAAAAGAGATACATAGAGCAGTTTTGTGGAAAGAAAAGTGTTTGCTTTTCTATATTAATTTTTCATTCTCTTTTACACCAGAAACCTTTGATCATGACAAACTGAATCCAGTTGGCTCAGCAAAAAGAAATAAGGAATTAATGAATATCAAATCCAGAGGAAATTTTTCTGTTTTAAAGAGAATATTATAGTTGTTGACAGTAAATGCTTTTGCACTGGTCATTCTTTCTTTTTTGTTAATGGTAAATAATTTGGATACATGATAAATCAATCAGATAGCTGGCTATTATCCAGCAGAAAACAGTCAAGGCACTCCCACCCTATGGTGGACTGGCTGGCACTAGCCACTAAGAAGGAGGTCAAGTTTAAATTGACTCACCTCCCAGGCAAAAAACCAAAGATAGTGGAAAGGGAGATGAAATGCTGGCAAACAAGATACTCCCTATTCACCATCACTGCTGCTCAGACATTCAAGCCCAGATGCTGCCTTTATGCCCTTCAGCAAGCACTGTTACAGCCCCAGAGGAAACTGTGGAGTATTTTAGGTGTATCAATAAAAGAATAAATTAATGAGGTAGAGAGGAATGTGTAGATTTTTCCCTTTAACAACTCACTCCTTCTCTGGACTGACTTATGCACATTGATTTTTTTTCTGTGCAATCGATTTCATTTTAAATTGCTTCTAGCAGTTATTTGTTGCTGTAGGAGCTTCCAGTTTCTCTGAGCTATACTGACATGCAGTTCATCTCACTATTTATTCAGCTTCTCCTGTTAAGTCCATGACATTGGAATCAACTCAGTCCAAATGTTTTAATCTCTCATACTTTCTTTGCTTGGCCCCTTGCATGCAATTACTATAAAAACCTCCCACGCACAGTGGCCTTACTACATTATGGACTTTTCCTGGTTTATTTACTGATTTTTTCTTTACTTTTGTTTTCCCTTAATACATTAGGGCTATAATTAAAACTGCTACTTCAGCCTCTTCATACTTGTTGACTTCCTTCAACAACACTTTTTACTGTTAGTTTTTAATCTATTCAACAAAAAACTACTTCAAATATCATTTTCCGGTTCTCCTACCTGCATTGGATCTTCATTCTCCAAAACCTTTCCTAATCTACCCCACCTCATTTTCAACTCGTATTTTCAAATTATATGCTCCTACCTCTGATCTGACGATTGTTCATATCCAGATGTTCAGCAAGCTTCACTGTTCACCTCTGCAGCCTCCTGTTTTCCTTTCTTTTGTTCATCATGAAAAGGAAGTTGTGAATGCTCATCCCTGGCAGTGTTCAAGGCTAGGTTGGATGGAGTCTTGGGTGACACAGTTTAGTGCAAGGTGTTCCTGCCCATCGCAGGGGGGATGGAACTAGATGATCTTAAGGTCCTTTCCAACCCAAACCATTCTATGATTCTATTCTATTATTCATACAAAATTCTGCAATGGAATATCATCAAACATTTACTTAAAATTCTACTGTGTGTCTATAAAAAAGCAGCCAACGGATCTATATAATTGCAGTTGCATACAGATCACTGCCTATTATATTGATCTTTCTTTCCTCATTTTCCTCTGTTGTCTTCTGCCTTCAAGAATTTGGGGGTAGCCATGAATTTGTCTGTACAGCACCCAGGATTCATGTCTGAACCTTCTGAAGCCACCAGAAAACCAGTAAATCACAAGCACTGGTACTATTGGTTGGTAAGTGTGTACCAGCTGGGGACAGTCATATTCTCTTTCTTTCCAAAACAAAGACTTCTTCATTTTCAGAAACAGTTTTCTGATACACATTATCTGTTTTTTAAAATAATCTTTTTTCCATCTAAACAAAATCTGCCCTTTAAACTCAAAACCCAGTATTTTTGCTCAACATCTTTGCAGAAACAGTTCAACCACTTTCAGTAGTTCCATACATAATTAAAGCCTTAAGTCCATAATATAATTATGAAACTAGATTGTGCTGTAATAAGGCCAGCTGAAGTACTTGTCAAGTGCAACCAAAAGCACAAAATCCATTTCATGCTGCCTGAAGCTTCTGCAGCCTTCATAACACTAGTACTGTTTTCTCATTATTTTTCCTATTCATAAGACCTTTCTCTAACCTAAGAAAATTAGTAAACCTCAGACTGTTGGGGAAGAGTATAATGAAAAAAGCCATGTGTGCAGCTTTTGATCCACTATTTAGTGGGACAGAAAAGCCTTGTAATTACCTCTTGGTGCAAGAGAAATCAACATCAGATTAAACAAGGCCTCATTTTGGACAGTCTCAAACCAGTTTCTCCTTTTGCCTGTACAACAAAGTCTAGAAACAGTTTGTGGTGTTTGAGCTCTTGTTCAGATCTGCAAATTATGCACATAAATGTATATTTCAGTTCCAAAGAGGGAGCCAAATCAGCCAAATGCTTAGTAATACATGCAGTTACTGACAACATTAGTGTTTGTATACATGCGCCTTTCTGGGGCCTTTTATACATTCATGCTTATACATTCATGCAGAGAAGGCAGAGTAATAAGCAGCAGTATTTACAGGCAGAACATGTGCCATATTGGACTGCATGTATTTCAACCCTGGCTTATTTCCTGTACAAAGGAAAAGAAAGCATGATTCTTGCTTCCTCCCTTGAGCTTATCAGCACACTATTAATTTGAGAATCTTTTAAAAACAGTGATCAAATGGTTAGTTGAGGACAAAACAAGGAAACAACTGTCAAAATAAGAACTGCAATACCCACTCTTCAAAATGAATTAGCAGAGTTCTGGAAACCTTTGAGTCCATTATTCCTCTGCATTCTTCTGAAGGATCATAGTAAATAAGACTAACCAATATTTAAGGGTTTGAGCCGGATATACTAACTGGAAACAGGCTGGTTGCTTGCACAGATCTAGGTAAGGAGCTCTGACATGCCACTGACATAAAACACTTCATGCAACTGTGAGAGTTGCCTTAAAAAAGCCCAGATGCACAAGAATCAACACTTGCAAGTTGCAGCAAGGAAAATTTTGGTTTAATCATTAAAAAGAAATCTTCACAGTGAGGGTGGAACACTGGAACATAGAATCATAGAATCATAGAATAGTTTGGGTTGGAAAAGACCTTAAGATCATCTAGTTTCACCCCCCCTGCCATGAGCAGGGGCACCTCGCACTAAACTATGTCACCCAAGGCTCTGTCCAACCTGGCCTTGAACACAGCCAGGGTTGGAGGATTCACAGCTTCTTAGGGCAACCCATTCCAGTGCCTCAGCACCCTCACTGTAAAGAACTTCTTCCTTATATCTCATCTGAACTTCCCCTGTTTAAGTTTAAACCCATTACCCCCTGTCCTACCACTACAGTCCCTAACGAAGAGTCCCTCCCCAGCATCCTTGTAGGCCCCCTTCAGGTACTGGAAGGCTGCTATGAGGTCTCCAGGCAGCTTCTCTTCTCCAGGCTGAACAGCCCCAACTTTCTCAGCCTGTTTTCATACGAGAGGTGCTCCAGTCCTCTTATCATCCTCGTGGCCCTCCTCTGGACTTGCTCCAACAGCTCCATGTCCTTTTCATGTTGAGGACACCAGAACTGGACACAACACTCCAAGTGAGGCCTCACAAGAGCAGAGTAGAGGGGCAGGATCACCTCCTTCGACCTGCTGGTCACGCTTCTTTTGATGCAGCCCAGGATATGGTTGGTTTCTGGGCTGCAAGCGCACACTGAAGCCAGTTCATGTCAAACTTCTCATCAGCCACCAACCCCTTCTCTGCAGGGCTGCTCTGAATCTCTTCTCTGCCCCACCAGTAGCTGTGTCTGAGGTTGTGCCAGCCCAGGTGTAGGACCTTGCACTTGTCTTGGTTAAACTTCATAAGGTTGGCATCAGCCCACCTCACAAACATATTGCTAACTGAGGCTGTGCAGTCTCCAGCCTGGAAGATATTCAGAACTCAACTGGACAAGGCCTTGAGCACTCTGTTCTAACCTAAAAATAATCCCTGCTTGCAGAGGTGAGTTGGACTAGAAACCTTCTGAGCTGCCTTATGATCTATACTAGTCTGGTGATATTTCTATTATTGAGTAAAGGAACCACCTTAACTATTTGATTTATGATACTCTCTTAAATGCTTTAGAATGAAATTTGTCTTTATAACCAGTTCTTACTGTCTGTTCTCTCAGTCAGTGACAGACTGTTCACTACAGACCCATCTTCCTTTCCTGCAGCTCTGTCGCCTCCTAGATTCTTCCCATTTGCATGTATTTATCAGCAAAGGTTTAAAACTACTGTCATAGATGTCTTGATTTCTCTCATTTACACAAGTGAACAGAAGCTGAATTCATTTTATTGGAGTAAGAGAGATAAGGTTATCACAAGGAAGGTGAATATACAAAATCTGCATGTTTGCAAGCCTACACACAAAACTAAGCATGCATGCAACCTGCTCTAGTGGAAGGTGTCCCTGCCCAAGGCAGGGGGTTGGAACTGAATGAGCTTTGAGGTCCCTTCCAACCCAAACCATATATGAATATATATTGACAGTCCTAGGGGCTATCCACACCCTGAACAGGAACACAAGGATTACAAACCCTGCATTTGCACTGTCTCAACTATTTCCAGTAAGATCAGCTTCGGGATGTGTTCAGTCTCTTTATTTAGTCAAAACATTTTTTGCTGACATTGACAAGTATGGGAATTAATGACCACTGTAATGCAGTGCTTCTTTTCTGATTATACTTCAGCAGCTGAAGAAGCAGGAGCTGAAATGCTCCATTCTCATCCTTCTGTACAAAGCGCTGTCAAATTGCTCAGAATTCCATCACAAAATACAAAACAGCCAAGATTTCCCCCCCACAAAGCTCTGCTTAGGCTGCTGCCTGTGGAAGGCTCCTGCAGGACAGAGGGCTCTAGAAACCAGCTCCTTGTGAGGCAGGACATTGAACCACCGCTAGACATAATGCTGAGATTCCAAAGCTCATACTGGCTAAAAAGGAAGGCAGCTGAGTGATGATTGCTGCTGGCATCCCACAAAGCAAGTATAACCCGACTGGGGAGCCAGCAGGATTGCTTGTCAATCACCTGCAGTGAAAAATGTATGTCATCATCACAGGTAATAAGCAGAGTCACTGTCAGTCTGTCTGTTTTCACTGTTTAATATGGTGAGTTTTCTCACCCTCTGCTAGCAAGTTACCATTCTTCTTAACATATAGCTTTTCTTTTTTTCTTTTTTTTTGGTAAAAAGGTTTCAGCCTTGACAAGTTATTACAACATATAAAGAATAAAAATGCCTCTCTTTGAACAGTCCCTTCCATTGACTGTCAGCCTAGTCATTTGACACTCTTACAGCTTACATTACCTCAGTGAGCTTAATCATTTTGGTATAGATAATTTTCCTGTGAATACAAAATAGGATCTGACAGCCATCAAAACCACCAGGATATTTGTGTCACCAATAAAGGACTGAAAAAACCAGCTCTGCTCACTGTGCAGGGCTCTGATATTCTAGGCTATCATACAGTGCATAGCCCCTTGTCTGTTTGAATTTTGCAGCCGTTCACTGAATTATCATCCTTCATCTGCCATACCCCACTTCAGAGCCTTGGGAAGAATTTAACCGCTGTTTCTGCCCACTGAGGGCTTAACATCAATGAAAATGCAAAAGCAAATACTGAAGAATAAAAGGGCAAGTCAGCTAAAGCTGACTCACAGATACAGGAAAGGGAATGCTAATCCTTTCCTTAGGAATTGTCAGTGTATCTCCCTTTCTGCCAGCAGCAATATTTCAGGCCCTTCCTCAAAAGGGTGCTCTGGGTATGAAAATGCTCATGCTACTATCAATTTTTTTGACATTAACTGAATACTTCTTTGAGCAGTTTCTTGCATGCACAGAATCAGACATTGGACTGCAATCACTGGGGCATGAGATCATCTGGCTCACTGCACACTGTGGATTCAACACAGAACCTTAAAGGTTTCTGGAAACATTGTAAGACAACTATTATTTTCAACCTAGTTACTTCTGCTACTCTGTGTACTTACCAACGCAGGCCTTGGTATTTCCTTAAAATAAATAATCTACTTAAATGTAATTAAAATTTGGATTTATGAAGCTATACAACCAGCTTGTGCACAACCTTGGGATAAAATGTAATATCAGTTTGTTTGATTAGTGCCAAAATACAGAGATGAATGGTTAGGGCTGCCATGCCATCATGAAAAGGTACCAGCTGCAGAAATACACAGGGATAGGTTGGTGGGTGCCTTCTTTCTTTAGAGAAGCTGTCAGATAGCAGTTTTTCTATTCTTACATGTGAATTTCTTCAGTTGATAGATAATACAGCTGCTTCCTTTAATATAAGAAGTAGCAGCTTGTGTGCTATTTAACACTGTGCAGTCTTTCCCCAGTGCCCATTTAGGTAGGCAGTTATCCAGGGCAGCCCTGGGTCATTGCAGGCAGTCTAAGGGTAAAAGCCTTATCACAGCTGAGTACAGAACAGTCTAGAGAAAATCAAGTAAATCCAGCTGCTCAACTTCTAATATTTAAAATGAATTTGTGTTACTGTAGCAGTACTTAAACTCCTCATTATTTTCAGAGAACTTTAAGTTCAGGTCCTTTCAGTCAGGTCATTCTAGTAACATTTATGTCAACATTTCTATTCTAGTAGCCTCCTATTATAGAGGTTTTATAACTCACCTACCTAGAAAAATATAATTCAGACTCAGGAAGTACAGTCTCCTTTTCTTGGTATTACTTATGAATACAGCACAAATTTTACTGTAACCCAATTCCCCGCAAGTTCACAGGTGAGTTACAAAAGTCTGTAAGATGGCATTGAAACAGTATCAGTTGTATAAAGAGGGGAAAACAAGTCAGACAAAAGGAATGAAAAGGAAAGTAATGTCAAATTAGGGTGGAACAGACATAAAGAAAAAGTAGAAAGCAAAAAGATAGTAAATGAAATATTGTTCTCCAGATGCTGAAAGTGGTTGCTTTCCAGCCATTAACCAGTATCCCCATGCAAAAGATCATTATTCCCTAAGGCAGAAGAGAAAGAGGACCTCCTGTGTGTCAGGAACAGTGTGAAACATTCAGCACTGTATTGGCAAAGTGGTTGGCTCCTAAGTCCTTGCCATGCATTAAGTAAAGTGTACACAGAGCTCAGGGCAAACTGCAAGTGAAAGAGGCTTTCCAGAAAAAGCCAACATTGTACCCTGCTGCCTGAAGGGCAATGAGTCTTCAAACTTCACCTTTCTATCTGTCAAAAATTTAAACCCACTGATTGCCTGTTACATTTACAGGTGACTTAGGATGCCCTACTAACAACAAATCATTTTATGGAACCTGAAATGATGTAGAGAAAGTCTGTGCGTCAATTTGCTTCACTAGAGGGCTGAAACAGAATTGAAGACCTTGCAAAATCCACAAATTATGGAAACTTGACTAAATGAGGGTGCTTGAGGCTTCTAGATGCACTTGCCTGGTACTGAGACACCCTGTGGATTTGGCTGTGTAGCTGGCTGTACCTTAAACTGCCAACCTGGCTTCTTACAAGAAGTTTCCTTCAGCATCAGATGGAGTTGAGATGCCTTAAGCAAATAAGACAGTGACAACAACAAAATCTACTGCAACTTCCAAAGAACTTTATTGAGATCTCATAAAGAAAAAGAAATCTGGGCCTAGCATCAAGGCTTCAAAAAATCTAGAAGCCACATCTGAGGTGAAAATAAAATAAGAAAAGAAAGTATTATTCCACCCATTGGGGTTTGGGCTGTTTTTGTTGTTTGGGTTTTTGGGTTTTTTCCTGAGCTATTCAGAAGGAAAAGCATAATTTTATGCTGCTACAGGAAATTGTATACCTCCTGGGAACCAATGTATTAGAAGGAGCAAAATGTATCAACACAGATTCTCCCCCGTTGTTTCTGGCCATCTGTGTTCTCCATGACACAGATCCCTGCCAATTGCATCTAGAGGGAGGATCCATAGAAAAGTTTCCTCTCTATCAGCTGTGGCTATACTCCAAACATCATCTGGAATGCAGAATTTCTATCCCCATTCTGTCCTACTCTAACATGTCATTTTCCTTCTGCTCTATTTTTACTTTCCATGGTTTAGCTTAGCCAGGCAAAACCATGCAGCAGTCAAAGTGCAAGTTTAAAATATAAACCCCCTAACCCTCACAAACACAGCAGAAACAAACTATGTTGTCAGCCTTTGCTCTACTTTTCACATATATTTCTTCTTCAGAAAAGCAGTCCATCTCATGAAAAATCTTTTCTCCCACATTAAAGGACAATTATTATCTTATTTAATGGCATCTTGAAACATGGCAAAAAGCAGGTTTTATTTAAAAGCCTGTGAAATCTTTTTCTTCTAGCTAAAGGAAAACATTGTTAAAATGGGATATTATGAGATCATTAAGAGATATGCTGCTAAAATGAAAGCCACACTTCATGCTCCCCAGTTCAAATTTCTCACCCAGTGTTCCTTTCTCTATATTTATAGTACAAGGTTTAAAATATTTTTTACAGTGAGGTTTTACCCTCAACCAAACAGGCAGAAATTTCTGTACCGGAGGAAAAGAATGAAGTTTACAGTAGCTTGATAATGACAATCTCTCTCTCTGACCTGTCACCAAAATTAACATAAACTGCTATTTGGACTTTCAATTAGTCTGTTGTGGTGCCAGGAACATGTATTCTTCTTGGGGGCCGGGGCCCTGGGACATCCATGCCAGGCAGGCTGCCTACTGGCTCCCTGTGCCATCCTGCAAGCCATCTGACTTAACAGCCTGCAAGCTATAGTCCCTTGGCTATAACAGACTGAGCAGTGCTGTCCCTCTTGCTTCATTGCCTGGGAAACTGGAAATAAATAGTATTTAAACTAACATTAGAAGCTGTATTACTGTTCTACTGCTTTCATCTGAAAATACATTTAATCTAAACCAAGTCCAAACATGACAAATTTTCCAAAATCTGTCCTTCTGTTATATAGCAGACATCAAACGATGAGAAAAAATCATTTTGCTTATCACATGGAAGACAGTCACTGCATTGTTCCATTATCTGGACTAAGTTATTCAAAAATGCCCTGAGAAGGAAGCCTCAGATTGCAAAACCAGAAAAGCCTCACACAGAAGCAAGATCCTGAGCCCGATGTACCTAATATCATGCATGTAGCCACATTTCAGAAGCAGGTATGTTCTCATTAATGACACAGACTGCAGATTTAGGCAACAGTTGTATGGATCTTTAAAAAAAAATTAAAAAATCTGCCCTCAGCTTGCTTTTTGTTTCTATCTAACAAACAATCTACAAACAACTGCTTTGAGGGTGATCTGCTGCTTTCTGCTTTAGGACAACCTGTGTTCTTTCTTTGAGCATGAGAAGAGGCATGAATTAGCAGTTCCCTCACTGTATAATTCCCTCTGTCGTCAGCCAGTGCCAAGTCACCCCGAGAGTCAGGCTAAGGTGAGTATCATTCAGAGCAGGGGATAAGGAACAAATGTCTCTGCCTGATAAAAGAATGAATGGAAAAATAAATTTGGATGGGTTTCGTTTTTAACTTGCTGCAATTAACCTCATCTGTAGTCCCTTAGGGAGACATTTCATAGGGTTTATAATTTTTCGGAGTGCCTAATAAGCAAGATGATTTCAGCAGCAATTTCTTTTCCAAGTTTCCCTACGCAGGCGATTATGAGTATGCAATGGCCACACAACTTGTTTAAATACACATCCTTGATAGTTTACGGTATCTTCCTAACCTTTATGACTCAGCAAATCTAAAAGGAAAGTCACCAAGCAGCATTATAATATGAAGTGAAAGCAATGGAGTTACATCTCTGCCTCGGGAGACTGCTCAGAGTGATACTAGCACTTCTAGACAAGCTCTCCTCAATGGTGATATGGAGAAGAAGGAATTCCAATTCAGTTCATCTAACTGGCTGATCTAACCTAACCAGTACACTTTGGAAGACCAGGAACCACAAACTGCTACCCCAAACTTCTTTCTTTGGTCCAAAATTCAAAACAGATCTCATATCCATGGCCAAGCATGTTTGAAAATATCATTAACAACTTAATCATGTGGTTCAGCCAACACTCAGCTGTTACTTAACTGAATGTATGGTCCCTCTATCCTTTAGCTCTCAGGAACTTTTTGAAGCATGCCATCAAGGCCAGGATACAGACTACAGGTTTTATAAGCTTAGCGCTTGTCACTTTATCTTCAAGGTGTTTATGTTTGATGCTAGCCACACACTGGTTTACTGTCTAAAACAAAATAGTGTGTTTATATCACTTGCATGTGAGCATGAAGTGCATTAGTAATTAATATTTCTGTTTCAAGAGATTAAACTGTGTTATGTTCATCAAGAGCCCTTTGTTCACCATTTAATCCTCTGCTCTCTGTGGAGGAGACAGCAAAATGATGGCAGGAAACTCCAAATGAGCAAAGCTGGTTGGCACTGTTTCCCATTATGATTTATTAAAAACAGCAGAGTTGTGTGGCCATAGGTACAGTCCAACAGAAAGCTACAGCACTACTTAGCTTTTGCTCTTTTTCAGGTTATTATTACAGTATCAGTGTAGCTTTATTTCTTTTAATTCCTTCAGGAAAGCAAGAGAAACTTTCTAGATTTTGCTACAGGAGTTCGGAAATAAAAACATGGTTATAGATCAAAATGAGGGATTTTATAAAAGGAAACTGAAATGTAAATGAATGTCATGGCCTGAAATAACCTCTCTCACAAACTCTCTCTTCAAGAGTGTCATACTGAAAGCAGATCCTCATTGTTTGTGATACTGTCTGGTAGATACATGTAAGGTATTGGGGTGTGACTCTCTGTAATTAGTCTTTCAGTGTGCATCAACAGTGAGGAAATGAAAATTCACTGCATATACAAAACATATCGTGCTTTTATTAAGACTTCCTCAGGGGAACTGCATGTAAATTTTAGGCCCTGCTAACTTGTGTTACAGTTTAAACATTTACTTCATAGCAGCACCCAAAGAAGAAATCACACATTACCTTTCTTGTAGGAAGTATCAATTCTGGAAATTTTATACCTTTCCTGTGAAATTTCCACAATTCAAGTTGTAGATGGAAAAAATATAAACATCAACTTTTAAAAAAAAAATAACATCTAATTATTTTCAACTTACAACATAAATAACATTTAAAGAATATGAATGTCCTTGATTGATTGTGCATATTAACTATGAAATTCAGCACAATTACTCTGTGGAGTTACTGCTAGTGAAATTAATTTGCTATGTATCTAGACCCAAACTTAGATGGTCCCAGGTTTCCCCTAAAAATAACATAAATTAAAAGTGGCAATGGTTTGAAAACTACAAACATATATTCACAAACGCACCTAGGGGACAACGCAAAACACAGAAATTCATTGGGTTTTATAGAAATTATACTCAGGTTTTAAGTAAAATGCTTCAGAAGTTTCAATTCCAACAAGTAATTTTGGCAATATAAGTGGGGAAAAATAAAAGACTTGTGATTACAAGGGGGTTAAATTTGATATAAGTACTTGGTATAGTGTGTGTAAAAAGTTAATGTGAAGTGGCATTGATCAGATCAGTACTCTAGCATGCTAAGCATTCTATGAGTTATGCAACAAACATAATTCTTACTCCAAAGAATTTATATACTACAGAGTTGCTACATTTAAGAAAAGAAGGTGCTTAAGAAAAATACACTGAATTTGGTCTGCAGACTAGTGTGTAGCAGTGAAAAGAAACAATTATTCATATGAATAGAAGGATAGACAGAAAAATTTGAATGTAAGGCCCCTGAACTGGCTTTTCTTCTTGGGCTTGTCAGGATGAAAACGTTGCAGAACTGTCTGAAGCTGCCTTTGGCACTTCCCTAGTGGGTACAGATCCTTCAGAACAGTTCCACTTCTCTTTTGTCCCCACACCTCCCATCAGACAAGTGTTCCAGAGAAAAGTCAAAGCACTTCTAGTCCCCGCCCTCAGTGCAGAGAGGACAGACTAAATAAAAGCAGCACTCTGGAAAGGATTTTGAAAACTGACAGCTCAGAGAGTCAGGAAGTTCAAAGCTGCAGTCATAAATTAATAATTTTTCATACAGAACATAAGTGCTATGTTTTTACTGTGCTGCTTCATTTGATGTCAGCAGTCTACCGTATCTGTCAGGCACAGCAGCACACAAGTTCATTCCCCATGACAATAATCTGACATTATTCATTTTGCAACCTATCGCCCATTTTAGAAATCCATAAATGTCACAGCTTCTTTGTGTTGCCATTTTGTTTGAGCAACTACGGTGAAAATTAAATAATGAGCTGTTATTTCCCTCCCCTCCACAAAATACTGATCCTAATTTTGCATTTCTTTCTTGTTTATGTTAGCATTTGCTTTCCTAATTCTTCAAGCTTTCAAGCCTGTCATGTTGTAGAAATAAAGGCATTTCCTACTACTTTCCATAAATTTAATCCCTCTCAGTCATTTTAGTAGCATGTGAGAGGGTTCAGTGTTATTTTTGTGCTGTGTTAGAAATAGAGGAGAAAAATAACTTGCTTTCAAGTAGTAAAAAGTGGCAATGGCTGGGATGATTTTATCTGTATTCTTCTAATTGAGGTCAAAGGAACTGGAATCTGTGTCTGATGTCATGCAGAACAGGGAGGTGTTGTGGTTTAGAGTTATATTGCAGTGGTCTGGATTTCTAGATCCGAGCACATGGAGGTCTCAGTGGCTGGCTGGGGAGCTGAGAGAGCTCAGCAAGGCCAGAAATCAAGAGGGTTGGGTTCTGTAGAATCACATCAGCAAGCCATTTCATTTGTATGAATGTGTGCAATGGCACTGTGCTGAGTGTTGTACACTACCACCCGAATCTCAATCTTGAGTTAGTAAATCCGTGTTTGAAGTCTCTGTTAGAATGTTGGGGTTTTTTATGGAGTCAGTAAACAAAAATCTAGCTGGTATGTGACATATCTAATAGAAGCACTAGAAAACAGTGTTTATCTATTCATTAATAATATGCATAGAAAGAATTATTTATGTGCTTGACAAGTCTAATTTATAACTGTGGAAAAGTCTGGTTTCCTCTCTACATAGTTATAATTCACTCTTCATACATCAGACAACCATAGCATCAGTCTCATTCTTATTCCAAATACAACAAATGCATATATTTCTCGTGATTGAAGCTACTGCTTTTGAACCTCTCCATGTTTAGTCACATATAGCAGTCAGTAGCTTATTTGCTTAATTGAGCAATATAAAAGTCTGGACAAACTAGCACACGGTATATAAAGGGATATTCATCATGCATTTAAACACTTTCTATAGCAAAGAATATCATGGAGTTACAGTACCATTTCTCAGAAAAATCAGTTTAAAGATCCTGTAGTAATTATCTCTTCCATGAAGATTAGAGGCATTAACAATTCACTAGAACAAGATAGTTTGATTAAAATGTTATTAAACTCTTATTAAAAAGCCAAGTTTCCAATTAGCTAAAACTGCTTCAGGTTTTCTTTCTTTGAAAAACATGTCATCCAATAATTTGCTTTGCATTTATTATCTAAGTTTCAAAGATAAGCTAAATGTTGTAAGAGTGAAAACAATGAGTGCAGAATTGGTATGGCTGTTTCTTTGTACACCCAAATGGAGTCTAACTAACTTTGATAAAAATCCAAACACATTCCTAAACCATATATGCAGTACATACAAATCCAGGTATTTTTCTGGTGGCACAGAGAGAAATGAACTGTTAAATGCACCCAAATAGCAAAAATGGAAGCAAGATTCCCCTCTAAATCCAGTCATACCAAACGAGTAACAAAATTGCCTGCAGAGCAAATCCTTTACCTGGCTTTACTTCAATGTCCTTTTCACTGGAGTTTGAATCTCCTGCTACCTGTTAGCCATTCACATTCTCATCTTTCCCCCCATATTTGTTTTCTGAAAAGGCATCCAAGCAAATGGCCACCTCCAAGAAAGTATGGGCAACAGTCACAGTGAAGGGCTGGAAAGGAAGCCAAACAAGAATATAAGCCGTTTATAAGGACAGCAACAAATTGGTAGGTGCCCAGTGTACATGAAGGATCACAGAGTGCTCACATAACCTGTAGCTTAATTCCACCTAATGATTATGACCAGGAGCTTGTCACTGTTGTAGACATGACTTACAAAACCAGCAGATATATCACAGATCTGATAAGCAATCTAAGTCTTACAGTTCCCATATCATGGTGCTGCTGGATCCCAAAGGGAGCTCCACTACACTTCATCCTATGTATGACAGGCTCTGCTCTCTAATCATCTCATTCCCGGATGTGTCGCCACTCCAAACACTGGTGAAATGCAGAGGTAGCTAGAAATAGCTGAGTTATTTCAAGTTCCTGTAGCAGCACAGAGGTAAAGCTTCTCACATGGAAGCCTGGATACCTCTAGCACTAAGGACAAAGTAGAGGCAAGTTCACTCTTATGGGAGGTGGCAGGTGGGAATGTAGTGTTAAGCTATATTATGCAAAAAAAATAGTCATCATCTGTATTTGCATAGGTCACATCGTACAGTCTTTCATACTGTGAAGAGAAACTATCAGTTTCATTTTTCAGACTAAGGTACAGAAACTAATGTCCCCATGGGACTTACTGTCAGGCATCTAAATCTATTTGGGGCAGTGAAATACTTCAGTGACTGTGTGCAAGGTCACACTGAGGCAGAATGGGGAAATAAATGTCCATGCCATGAGCCCAGTTTCTGAAATTAAAGGCACACTCTGTATTTCTACCAGTTCATGTTCCGGTGAAGTCCTCTTTATAAAAGACTCATTGATAGCAACGATAATTACAGTAATTTGAAATGGTACATCAGGATTTGTCTTTTGTCATGTAACATGCACAGAACTTCTGTTTATGTCCATAATTTATGCCCCCTCAACCTTTCTGAATTACAAATGGAACCACTTATAAAATGGGACTTTCAGATATGAAAACCTGTAACGCGGTAAATCCAAGTAAGGACACTGCAGACTCTGTCCGTATCTGTAGCTAAACACAGTCTGTCTTAATATCATCCTACACCATGCTCAAATTTTTCAGGACCCTTACTCCAACTTCAATGACATTATATAATTGTGTTATACCATGACCAGTTCTCTGCCTTTAGAGCTTTGTGTATGCATTTAATTCTATTCCTACACACATAATGGAACATTTTCTACTAAAATTCCTTCTCTAGTCACACTTAAAGGAAAAGCATCCTTACAGATATATAGTTGATTAATTGTATTGGTCTTTCAGCTAGGTAAATTAAAACATTGAATGCACTCACATTTGATACTAAATTCTGTGTTTCTACGCCAAAACCTAAAGTGAATCACACAGCATTTGAAATTCTTGAAAAGAAACTACAAAAACATATTAAGTTTACAGTCTCAGACAGGCTTCTAATGCACTATCTGTTGTTCTTCTGCATCCCTCTGTAAATTTAAAAGCCAGTAGTCACTCCTATTCAGTATATTAACATATGGCCATTCCATTTCTGTGAGTATTGGTGCATAAGTAACTCATCTGGCATTAAAATATAAGCTCTCCCAGAAGAACTGTGTATTTTATTACGACTTTATGCACAAAAAAGAAATGCTGCACCAGACAAAGACATCTCATTCTAACTCAAAGGTTGAGAAAACATCTATAATCACAAGACACATCTGGTCAGGTATAGTTTGGCTACAGGTATCTTGAAGAAGCCTTTTCTCAATAAGAGTAAATTATTACAGAGACAGCCTTTGATCTAACCTGTTAAATGTAATGAACATCTCATGAAGAAAAGGTTAATTAATATACATGTGAACTTTCCCAGCAAAGGCACGAACCCCATCCCAGAACAAAATCTGAAGGGAATGAGTAAAGGAACAGGTAAGTATTCTTACAGTCACAATTTCATAGATTGGAAAAAGTTTCATTTATCTTCATTTGCACAATATTGACGCAAGGTGAAAAGATGTTTACCACAACTGCAAATTGTTTTGTCCTGTAAAGGGTTAAGCTATGGAGAGGAGTAAAGGAATAGGGCAGAAAAACCCCTCTAGAATTAAGCATGCAGTAACACCAGTCTTTTCAGTACAGGTCACACGGTTTGCAAGCACTGAACACAAAGTGCAAGAAACAGAAGGAAATTTTATAGCTATTTAGGTAATACTGCCTTATTAGCTTGCATAGCAGTAACTAGTTAAAAAAATAGCACTTTAGTGCTATAGTGTAAAAAATTCTATTATTTTTCCAAAAAAGGTTTTCTAGATGTTTGTTGCAGGATCTGTTTAGTCCAAAAATGTCTCTCTGATCATATTAACCTTCCTCGCAGCTATTTCTTACTGCATGGAGTAGATCCCATTTAGAAGACTTGGTAGTATCACCTTTCACAAAGTTTCCTAAATATACCCCATTTCCAGACCTATGTTCTTTGGTCTGCCTTGAAAATACCACTAAAATGATATGGTTTGGGAAGCTTACACTTTTGTGTGTCTGTTTTATTGAGTAATTTGGACTGCTAGAAAAATTCACTGTGCAGTTTGTCCTGATGTCAGAAACTACAGGTGGAACACAAGAAATGAATGCAGTCTTAGCTGGCAAATTTCTCTTCTTCCAAAGATCACATTCAACATGAATTGCACTGAAACAGTTGATGTGTTCCTTATGAACAGTTTAGTGAGCTAAAGGAATCACATGAATCACACCAATGGTTGCAACCACAGCTTTCCAAAGCAATGCTGGCAAAACTCTTCAAATGCTAAGTATAGTTTTGAAGAGAAATATTTTCAAACAATAGGTAGTGCACTGCTGATACAATTTCTGTCAATACATCAGTTCTAATATTCACTCAAAAGAACAGAATGATCTTGTGAAAAGACTGTGAAGTTCCTAATCTAGCCTAGCAAGCATTCCTTGACTTTGCCATTCAAAATGGAATAAGCTATTTTTATTCATTCTGCATAATAGTATTTTCAATAGTACTTAAATATGTTGGTCTTCTAGGCCAATTAATTCGTCAGTTAGATAGTTACTCACCTGCATACATAATGTGGCTGAGGACTCGATATTTTCTTTTCCGTATCTATCACATCCCGAATAACAGGGCAAGATTTCTGCAGGATGAGAGCTTCTGAGCTCACTCCGTGAAACCTTGCTCTGGCAGCCAGTCCAATGCACAGACCTGAGCCAGCAGATACCAAACTTGTCAGCAAACTGTGAAGCCCCTCCAAATAACACAATATTGCAGTAGTGTTTCTACACCTTCACTATTTGAGATTGTGTTGTTATCTCTCCATAGCCGCTCTTTGCACTGATTCTTTGCCCTTGATTCACTCACTGTGTATGCATAGTAAAATGCATTGGCATGGCTCATGTGATTCCTTTAGCTGAACTGTTCATAAGGAACATGACAACAGCAGAAAATGGAGGTCTCATATAAGATATTTTCCAGAACAGAAGGGATCTTTGTGAGGGCACATCAAGTGAAGAACCTAAGGAAAGTTTCCATTTATAGTAATTGGGTTGCTGATCCAATTTTAATACTGTGCCCTAAGCTGATTCAGCAACAACCAAAAAGCAGAGCCAAGATGCATTTAAAGTGACAAGTTCTTGATCTCTGATTCTGCTGTTAAGTGTATTTAGTAATTTGGTGTCCTAATTGCAGCTCTTTCTTTATAGGCTGTTCTCTGCCTATTAAAAGGGAAAGGCGAAGCAAAAACTGGGAGAAGAGAGAAAAGTAGGACCTATGAAGAATGAAAACTGCTTAGGTTCATTGGCATGATTAAGTTACTTCTGAACTTACTGGGAAATTAAAGAGGAAAAAACGTCCCCACATTTAGCACAGGAATATGTTTAATCTTCCATTAAAAGAGTGGAACAGGGCAGGATCGAGACTTTTACAAAAGAGCTCAGTTGTGCCCGAAGAGCTCAATTGCACTATTTGTTAAATGTGCTATAAAGAAATACAAGTAAGTGGTAATTATTACTGGAACCATGTAGCATCTATTTTATGGCTTTGCAAGCTATAATAGTATAGAATTATACAAACTCTGATCCTCACTTTGTTTCCCTCCTGCCGTCCACTATGAAACACAAGTGACAGCACTTAGGAGAGCATACAACATATGGTGAAACTACCTATTATCTCAAATACAACAGTCTCAAAAAATACTGGTGCTCCCAACAAGCATTCCTCCAGGTCCCATGTGCCCCAGGCATTGCTCCACAGCCAGGTGCAGGCAAAGGTACACCAGCTCTTCTCACAGCCAGTTCTGACTATGCTGGACTGACAGCCTGTGTTAGTATGTGTATATGGTTTCTGACCAGAAGTCTGTCACACTTCACATGCTCAGAACCTAGGTAAATCTAATATGTGGCTGTCTCTGTTTGACACCATAAACATGTCTTCTGCCGTCTTTACTTCTCATGTCCTGAAAGGCTTAAACAGACGAATTGTTTAAAAGTTTCTACATACAACAAGGTAGAATGGCTTGCTGCATAGCAGGGAGGGGTAAGTGTTTAAAGTTGACTCTTATATGCTGCTGAGGAATCTGTTTGCTGTACTTTTAATTAAACACAGCTTAAAGCTTTCAATTTGCAGTTTGGATTTGCAGAGCACAGCATATGCCACCTTGAAGAAGAATCATGTCATAGTATCTTTACCTGAACAAAACCGTGCTACAGGCAATGACCTGAAAGATGCAAAACTGACCAAGTAAAAAACCCACTGCTCCTCAGTTAAACAAGCTTTAAATCCTTTCTACTGTTTGCATGGGCACCATCATCTTATTTTCATGAACTCAGTAACAAAGGTTTTGGATAAGGAAAAAGAAAAAAAAGGGGGGGAGGAGGAAGAAGAACCAGGTTTATACTAGTTAACTTTAAATGTGGTCTTCATTGGAAGATCCTCACATGACTTGCACTTACTGATTTGCCTTTTCAGTACAGTGAAGTAGCTAACATAAGAGTGTGGCCACAGGTTCTGTTACCAGCTGCTGCTATGTAGACAGAGGCAAGTGGTGGGTTTATTTTTACTAGGGTGTGTATTATGTAATCAGAACACAAATGTAATTTGGTTTTGTTCAAGTGAAATGATAGGTTTGGAGGAAAGAAGAAAAAATCAAATCTCTCAAGCTACATACACAATCGATAGTCACCTAATACAATAGGAAAGAGAAATCTGAAAAAATCCCCTCCATGGGTTCGAGTCCATCAATCTGGCTGCAAAACCAGGATTCTGTCTAATTCTAGGGTTGACTAATTATGGTACAACTGCAAACTGATGCACATGGGAAAGGGAGCTTGAAGAAAGCAAAAGTCCAAGTATTGTCCAGTTAGTGCCAAAAGCCATTGTTCTGCCATTTTTGTTGCCCACGCAGAGTGTGCCTGGCTTAACACAGTCCAGGCTTAGAAGAAGAGGGTGTAAGCGGTTGCTTTTAACACAGACTGAGCATGAGCATGAACTGTTAGTGTCTTGCGGCAGCAACATAACACTGTGTGGCTGCTGGGCACAAATGCAAAACTGCACCAAGCGCGGCTATACACAGCTAATGTCAAGCAGGAGGTGCTATTTCCACTGTAAATCCCTCTGTATTCATACACTTTAAAAAACAGACTATCAAATTTAATCTTGACAGCTACCAGAATGTGTGAAGAGCTTTTGCAATCTTGCTGTTAATCTTCTGAAAGTGTGACAATCACTGTTTTATTTAAAAACAGTGCAGGCAAGGATTCCACTCTTCTCACCTTTCTGACACACACAGAATTGTTTGCAAGAAAAAAAGTCAACTTATTCCGGGGAACACAACCAGCCTGCACTGGAATGAAAATGTTTCTGCCAAGAACATATAGGTCTGCAGAGATAGGAGCTAATGCAAAAAAGGGAACAGCCTGAGGAACAAATAAATTGTCTTTCTAGAAGTTACCAGACCATGCCAACAGATCCCTACATAGATTTGGGTGAGACTTTTGATTGCAATCCATGGACATGTGACTGAAACAAATCAGTAATGGAACCGATTTCATCACTTATTATTAGGCTAGCAATGACACAGAGCTGCTACCTCATCCACGGTCATTCACTCTACACTTGGGTCAAATACCTTCAAAGACCACGGCCTTTATCACCAGACCAGGCTCTTCACTCCCTATCAATAAAAAGGGCAAAGCATTGGCTATTGATTTGTTGCAATTCTTTTTTTTCTTCAGAAGGGTTATCCTCCAACTATGGTCTGGGCCCAAATCTGCCTGAAGTTAACTATAAATCTTATTTCATAGAAAGAGCAGTCTGTAAATACTGTTGCCAGATCCAGTTAGGAAGAAGAAGGCTTAAGTATGAGTCTGCTTTGCTGTTGTGCTGTTTCCCCAACTCTGTTTCTGACAGTTTGTCCACTAACTCCTAATATAGGCTTGTTCTCTAAGCAGGAAAATATCTTTAAGTTGACTGAGGCTTAACTCAAGGGGTTTTAGGCACTGCTACAAAATGTTTCCTGAACAGAAACTCACCGAGCCTTGAAACTCCCTTATAGTAGTTAGATACCAATGCCTGACTCTGAAACTGAGAACAACTTAGTCACATAAGACTGAACACAAGGATCTTTAGGAAAATTTAGTTTAGCAGCTCTATTTAGAACTGTGGTCTCTTGCTACTGTCTCAAGCTTTCTGATACGCAGTCTTTCTGATTCTTTCCAAGCCCTTGGAAAGATAAGAGTCTCAGTGTCCATTATTTTCAATGTATTCTTCCAGTCTTATAGATTACAAAGGAAATTTTGAACATCTATTCAAGATAATGCTTTAAATGGAAGAAGATAACCCCCTTTTTTTTTTTTCTTTTTTTTTTCCCCCTGGAATTCTAATCCCCTTTTTAGGGGCATTTGGTAAAAACATATTGACTCATGGGTTTCTGAGTTTAACAGTATGGCCTGAAATACACTCCTGTAAGTTGATTTCTTACAAATTCTTGTAAGAAAGCTGGAGAGGATTGTCTAGTTCCTGACAACTTTTGAAGTTAATTGGAGCAAGTCATTAGCTTTATACAAAATCAGCTGGAGAGGATAAAGGGCTTAGATAGATACACATAATAGTAGTGGAAGGAAAAGTTGAAGGTTCTGAGCAAGCTATTTTTTAACTGTTACATGCTGCAAGTTACCAGCCAAAACAGTTATGTACATGCTTTTTTGTCATCTTTGAAGCTAAGATTAGTTCACAGAATCTTGGCTCATCTTGACTTTGTGATTCCAGCTTCTTCCAACCTGCAAGTATCACTGTGGTCCTCCCAGCAGAGCCTGCAGTGTGGGAAGGCTGTGTCTTACAACACTGAGCAGCCAAGCAATCTTCCTGTTTGGTTGCTTGGTTTTATCAGTGGGTTTCAGTTAACCAAAGGTGCCAAGGAAATCTGATAGTAAATGTAAGGGACAAACAGGCACCACCAAGAAAAGTAAGACTCAAATAGTTGTCTCTGCAGTTTATTCTGGAAATTCTGTTCTGCTTAGTACTGCTCATACTAGAGGTACCAGAGTTTGTAAGACTGGCTGCACTGTTACAAGTCCTAAAATGCTTACTCATTCAGAAGGTGAGGCTAAGTTTCCAAAATGGGAAACAGTAGATCTGGGTTCTGTTGCTAGATATGGCACAGATTTCCTATCTGTATTGAACTATTTGCTTCTATAAGAATACTTAAGTGTTGCCAGGGGACTTGGAAAGCTACAGTAGGACTGGCTTCTAGAACCAAACCCCTTAGTACCATATATTTTTTTCAGAAGCACTGAATACCCACAGTTTCTCTGTTTCTGCTGCTGCATTCAGCATCTCTGGCATGTTGTCCTACACACCAACTTGGGCCTCCAGTTAACGGAATTTCAAAACTGTGAGCTCATAGTCATCTGGCTTTTATCATCCATAGCACCTTTGCCTCACCCAAAACAGAGAGAACAGTACTAATTTATTTAACATTGGTAGCAGAAGACTATTAATAATTACAAGCATTGATAACTTTGAATAGTTCTACAGAAATACAGTGTTGATATACCAACATAGACAGCAGCTATCCGTCACGTGGCAGAGCAATTTAAAGCCAAGTATCTGCCAAATGCACTCTGCATGTATGCCTAGGTAATATATTTCACCATACTTTTATAAATGGATTTTTAAAGCAAATAGGTACAGAAAATGGTAACTACCAGTAAAGTAATGCATAAAGAGGCTGAGGTTTTCTATGTTCATATAGTTTGCAGGAACATCAACAAAAAACAAACCAGCTAAGGTAAATAAATATGCAGCTGAGTGAACACTGCAAGAAATGGACATCTTATTCAAATATTCCCATTCAGCACGTAAAAGAAGCAAGATGCCTAGAAGCCTGACTTGCATGCTAATATTACTAAGGTCTGCAGTAACATACTGGATGATGCTGATTTCATCAATTTATCATGGAAAATGTGTTGAAAGACACAGAGAAAAGGTAGTGACTTAGGAATTTTTCCTATAAAGTTACTTCAGACCATATGCTCCTGAGACATGCAATGTAATCTCCTTGGATTTAAAGCAATAAAATGGAATATGGCTGAATGTGACATGAGTTGCAGAAGAGGTTGTAGTGCATATGTACTGGTCGCTGCTCAAGAGTGATGAGTGCAATTTTTCTGCAAGGCTAAGAAGGAGTTATCAGGGTTAGGAACTTAGAGCAGGAAAAGGCTAAGTGAACATTTTGTACCTTTGAGAAAATATGATGAGGTCAGAGAACTTAATTTTCCTGTCAGTACAACTGAATAATTCTTCCTTTTCAGGTCAGGTGATCTGGAAAGTTCTCCCTCACTTGCCACTTGCTCCCTCTTTTCCTTCACAGGACAAAGAGGAACAGGCATTTTCTACTTAACCCTTTGAGGCAGCTAAATTGTGTGACTCTACTGCACAGGCTCTGGTTCTGACAAGGTGTTTTAGCTAAAGATATACCTTTGACCGAAGACTGAGCTGAAACAAATCAATGCCCCTTAAGTTAGCACATTTACTTTTCCTGAGTAGCCTCTCCTAGACAAGCTGATTCCAACTACAAGAGGCAGGGCTTGGAAGCACTTGATGTGGCCTGACCATACATTACATGACTAGGGCTGGTACTGCAGCACTCCCAAACCCTCATCAGCACAACAGATAAGACAATGCAGTTAACTACAGAAGACAAGGGACCATGAGGAGTCTGAGCATAAAGGAGAATAATAGTAAATGGAGGTTCAGAAGACCT
>NW_009910692.1:29172-32291 GCF_000696875.1 Nestor notabilis
TAACTGCCTTGTCTGGCATCTTCCTATCACAGAATAAACACCTTCCTATTCTTGGCACATCTACACTGCGGATGTCTGTAAGTGACACTCCAGATGTCAGATTCCGATTTACAAGGCTTTTTTGTATTAACTCAGCAGTAAGAAACAGGTCTTTCTAGAATGATCTGTTTAGATTTCTGCCTAGCATTGTAAAAAGAAGGATATCAGTTGTGTCTAGGAGGCTTTCCAAGTGTCTCAAAATGAGCTGTAAACCTGGTCTAAGTGCTTTGTTGGGTCTGTGATAATCTCTCGTGTCACTTCCAATTTGATTCTTTTGAGAACTGGCTGTTGGAGTCTGCTCTGCTACAAGCTAAAGGTAAAACCACTGGATTGTCTGTGTCTACAGATAATACACTGACTTCTGTTCCAAACAGTTCTCAATTTTGTTTGTTTTAAATAAAGCTAAATAACACTTGAATGACTGAAGAGCTGCATAATAGATTTCCCCGACAGCTTCTTTTAAGCTTTTCAACCCTCTGAACTGCACTACCTGCTAGTCCAGAGCTCACACTCATATTCTTGGGTGTTCTGACCTGCTATGTACACTTAATTTCTATCAGCCATTAGAGCACATTGTAGCTTCTCCCAGCCACAGCTGTTGATCTGTATTTCGTAAATCAGAAAATACATGACTTGGTCATATACCAGAGGAATCACAGAAAGAGCGTTTCAGGCTTGTCTGCATCCTAACTGGCTGGAATAGCAACTCCATCAAAGCTGTTTGTTAGTTTAATTTTTTTCTCTATGTTACTCAAGATTCATAGCCAGGTTAAACATATGTTTGAAACATATATGTGAACACCAATGGGCTAGAGATGCTCTGCGCTACTATACAGGCTTGAGTAATGACTAGTAGCCTGAATAGAACACCGAAAAGCATTTTAGGCTATTAGTACAATCTAAGCCATGTATGTGGACATGCAGAGTATTTGGCTACACATTGACACTGCAGCAAACCGAAGTAACCTATTACTACTTAAAATGAAAATACGAGATACAAATAATCACACTGGTCACAGACCTACGCAGACATCTGATAAAAAATAAGCTCCAAGGGAAACTTACATACACTATATAAGCAAAACTATTATAACTATTCACAGATGTAAACTGCACCTTACTAACACCTTTCATGTTTGCATACCTACAAATTTTGGTGATTTTTCTGTTAAAAATACATGTATCTAATGCCAGAAGACTGTTTCCAGAAACATCTTTTCTATAGTTACAATGCCCCACCAAGAAGTCTAATGGAAAGGGGCTGTCATGGTTGAGATAATCTGCACAAGCTGCTGGGGATGGTAGTGTCACTGTCTCCCAGTGCTCTGTATTCCCCTTCAGCTTTTAAAGTGTTTTTCTTGTCCTTTAGATTGCCTGTTCTCTGCTTTTCCTGCTAATATCCTCACCATAGAGTTCTTGACTCTTGAGAAGCTTAAAGGAATTAGGAGGATTGCCCTGTATTCATAAATAACTGCTCTCTCCAGGAGCACCACTCACCATATGTTCTGTTATTCAGTTTGCAATATCCTGCAAGCCCCAGTACAGCATGTTGTCTTTGCTAGCACTCAGCCAGAGGCGTAGGCCAGCTGCTAGCATGGGAACAACTACAGCATCTAACTCTGGAGAGGTCTAATGCTATCCAGACTATCCATTGTTAGTGCAGCTGAAATAATGAATGACAGCAGAGAAACTCCACAGGGAAGTCTTGTAGGGAAGAGACTCTTTAAGAGACACAGAGGTATCTAAAATGGGGAGCAGATAGGAATATGAGAAATGTCTTCACTATATTTAAAGGATGACAAACTCTTCAATGTAGTAAAGTGATCTGATTTTTACAGCAATTAATACTGGCTTCAATGAAGTTTTGGAATTCTGAAATACAGTGGAAGAAAAAAGTTCGAATATTTCCTTCAAATGTTGCCTTCCAGGGAGTAACTGCTGACTGGAGACCTTGCCATACGGAACACTGTATAGGTTTTGCTTTACAGAAAAATGCAGTGCTGTTTTGAAGTCTTGTGCATTCACCCTGGGCAATCTGCAGGGTACTTTGCATTGTAAGAGAGATACCTTGTCAGTAATAACTGGTGGGTAATCCTGCAGCACAGCCCCTTTATCTGATAGGACTGCACACATGGATGACTTGTAGCAAGATTGCCCTAGCATGGTTGCTAGGCAGTGAGTGTGCTGCCTAGAAAACATTTGATGCTGACAGCTACTGTAAACTGTTTTGTCAGGAACAGCTTTACCAGTGCATTAATTCTGCTGCAATAAAGGACTTTCCAAACCAGAGTTACTCCAAACACAATCATAAAAATCAAATTTACACTGAACTTTTGACATATACAATGTAACCCACATTTCTCAAAAGGAAGATATATGAAAGCAGAATTCTCTAAAAGCTGAGTCAACAAGTCAGCTGGGTCACTAGAGAAAAGGCTGTTCTGCTCCCAGCCCACAGATGGGAGGCCTGGATCACAGGCACTCACAGCTCTGCCCTCCCTGATCTTCTGAGGGAGTGAGGACTGCTCAAATAAGCATGTTTGCTGATGAAACAAGGATGTAGAATTTTACTTGCAAAATAGTCACACACAAATGTACACTTCTTGTGCACTGCTCACCATGCAGGGTTAACACCTTGAATTCCTTTGTCTTCAAGCTGACTCTCCCCTAAGAATTTGTGGATGTTGGTAACTACAGTACTCTCCCTAGATTCACACCTTGGACTCTGGTATCCTTGCAGTTTTCTGGCCTTCTTCAGGAGATGTGGTCTTCCACACAGTAACCAGTGCACCAACTTCCACTTAACACCCTCTAAAGCCCTGCTATGCCTGTCTAAACTGGTCACAGAATACTACCAATAATTGTAATGTAGCAGAAGTCACATGCTCTGACATTCAGGATTCAACATAGCATAATGCAATTACTTGCAGAATAGAATCAGTTCAAATCATGTCCAGCTGCAGATTTTCAGAGGCAAAGTCCACCTTAATCCTTAAAAGGACATAAAAACATTTTTACTTGAGACTTGAAACAATGGAAGCAAAAAGGAGAGAGTTACAGATAGATCAAGCTGTAGGAAT
>NW_009910692.1:32322-39200 GCF_000696875.1 Nestor notabilis
TGAAAGCCTTTGCACAAACAGCATCAGAATAGCTTACGGCTCAGCTTCTAGTATAGTGACTAATTGCCGGTATTCAGGAAATTAATCTTAAGATCTTAATTGCAACTAAAACAATTACTCATGATCAGACTACTGTATGTAATAATCTTTCCTACTAATAGATTAAATAGGTACTTCATGTATTAAATATTGCCTATGCTAAATGTTCTGATTGTCCTGACGCAATATTCCTGTCCTGGTTTTCATAGGTTGTGAGTTGCCTTCCAGGATCTCAGAGGAGTAAACAACAATGTCCAGACAAAATTTACCAAGAAACTTGCAGAAAAACTTGGTCACCATAGTTATCAAGGGACTAGATGGAGCTACCTAAATTGATCTGTCAACTCAGGTTTAGGTTTCCAGATCATTTCCACCTTCCCTGTATACCTCACTCAAAAAGCATTCTGTCTCTAAATCACCTCTAGCTTCTCTGCTAACAGCAGGCAGATGAGACCGTTAAGTGCAGTAGCAAATGTTTTCATTAGCTTTTTATTCTTTGTAGGTATCAGCCATATAGTGTTTCCTGGTTTTCTGTAATGGCTGACACTTTCAGTTTGAACTGTTTACTGTGATTCCATTTCAGGAGTGCTCCTAAAATTCAAAGCAAAATAAGGCAAGTTGGCACAAATGCTGAGATAACAAGGGATTTATTTTTCTCTTGGCTACAGTAGGCATGGTTCAAACTAGGCTTCCTCTGGAGAGATGTTCCCCTGCAAGGCAATCTATCACAATAAATGCAATATACTGGTTTAAACTATGATGTGCATTAGTGCATTTACACTGTTTCAGGAAGTGCTCACTGTAAAAAGCAGAACTCTGGTAGTAAAACGTAGTAAGACAGTTAAGAAGTTACTAAACATTTGACTACCCAGACTCAAAACAATATCACTCCAATATGAATTTATATATGAACGTAGCTCAAGTACAGCAGGAAGCATACAGACCAAATAACTTACTCTACTCTGTATGCTGAAAAGGTAAAAGATGTGTTTTAAACATGCAAATTAGCAATCTAACCAGATTTTCTTGGGTTTCCCCAGCAAACACATTCAACAAATGTCTTGAAGACCAGACAAGAAATACAGCCCAAGTAGGGGAAGCAGTAAACAAGGAGAGTGCTTAAAACCTGGTAGATATTCAAAATCACCTTTTGTTTATTTGATCAAATGTACTTATAGTAGTAAACTTGAGAGAGAAAAGCTTCAGTTCCAGTGTACAGGATGGGCTGTTTACCTGTTCATACCTCCAAAACTGGCCTCCCTCTTGGGAGAGGGGATGTCACATTTACTGATTTTACAATCCTGATAAATCCACCATGATATTAATATTATTTAATAAAAGGAGGGCAATGTGCTTTCTCTTTACACATTTCCATACTATTCTACAGTAGTTTATGTGGCCAGCTCTTCCAGAAATTAGATCAAGCACCCGGTTTATCAGGAAATGTTTCTTCATTAAAACTGTAAAAGAAAAATCCCAAACCAGCAACCACACACTTAACAGCATTGTCATTTTTTAAGATAATTTTCTTAGTTTTGGTTCCTGCCCCTCAGGAGTATCTGCAGGATATGAAGGAGTCTAAGCTCTTGCTGATCTAATCATACCCACTTTTGCAGTCCCTCAGTTTCATACTAAGAAACTAGTCAGGATCTGACTGCAGACTGTTTGTCCTACAAAAAAGAGATGGCTTTGCCAAAGTAAAAGCATATTCTGGGCAACACTACTGATGACAGAAGGAAATAGGAGTGTGCTTGGGTCATTAAGAAGGGGAAAAGCCTGCTCTCTACAGGAACATAAAATATGTGGTCTTTTCCATGGATGAGAGAAACAACTAAAACAAAAACTTCTTGGCTCTGCCTCCAGTCTTGGAACAGGGTCCAGCTTTGTTGCATGTCTTTGTGGTAAAGTTATATCAAAGGAAATGCTGAAGAACTCTACCAAATGTGTTTTCCAAATGTGTATCAAGGAATCTGTTTTTCAGCATAACACAGTTACCTATAGTGCCAAGCAAACACTGCTCCTGCAAAGCAAAGTTTATTAACTGCCAGAGCTTTCAACTAGGAAACTGTCACCTCTCATGTCTACTACAGAAAGGCCCTACAGCCTAATTACAAAGCAACTTGTAATTTCACTAAAACCTGTATGGTGTTATGTTTAAAATAATGTGTTTTAAAATAACTGTTGGATTCAAAGAAATAACCTGGAAGGATGAGAAACTGTCATTATACACCCTGATACAGTGAGTGAGCCTGAGATGGCAATACTCTCATCAGATGCCTTTTCTCAGTAGGCTTTGTGACTCTGGTATAAAGTTTCACAATGAATTGCTGCAGAAAGGAAATACCTTATATCTTGCTCATCAGCCTTCAGATACAAAACCAGCCTCCAAAGCATGGAACAAAGATGTTTCAACACAGCAAAAGCCAACAAATTTCTCTTTTGAAGCAGTAGAATTGAACAGGAGATAGGTGTGTCGGTAGCAAAATAAAGATGAGCCTTTTCTTTATCAATATGATGTATAACACTGTTTTCACATTTCTAATGATGATCTGTGTAATTACACATAAAAGCTGCTCTTTCAAGAGAGAAGGTAAGGCATGCAAGCAGAAACACCTCTTGTCCCAGGCTGGGTGTCAGCCTTCAGAAGACTGAAGCTAAGCTTTATGCTCAAATGGGTTTTAAACAACCCAGGTCAATTCCTGAATTGGTTAAAATGGATCCAATGGCCTGGATTCACAGTCTGTCATGATGAAGCACCACTTACAGCACTGATCAGAATAAAAGAATTCATTGTAATTTCTGCTGTCACATAAGAACTATCTTTTGAGAGTTTTCAACAGATAAGGTGGGTATTCCTGAAGGTGGCATTAAAGTGAATTGATTCTACTGCTCAGATCTACAGTGAGTGTATTCTCACACTCATCTTTAAAGTGCTTTTATATTTTGTGAGTAAAAGCAAAATGAAAGTAAGGTAGAGCATGGACACAGGAATGTACATGTACAATTACAAATGGATATTCAGAGCTGCACAGGATAACCAGTGATGATACTTTGTAACAACTGCCAAAGACTTCAAAATAAAACTACATGCTCATTTCCCTATTCTCAGGAGTATCAATTGCCTTCAGCCTCTCATCACTGAAGAACAAACACACCACATTTTCAGAAAGCAATGGAAAAGTGGCATTAGTGGAACCTGCCTGATAATTCCATTACCCTTCTTTCGTTCCTAGAAAACTAGAAATTAGTTTCCTTCATTATGGACAAATACCCAGCCATGGGCCTTAAAGCTTATCCATTTGCTAACACACTAGAGCTGCAATGACATTATGTCACTTGGTAGCTTTAGCTTTGCAGGCATGAAAAAATGTCCCAAGTTTAGTGGACATGCTACAGCAAGCAAACATAAGCAGACAACTTTCTGATATACTACAGAGATCAACCAATATGTTGTGTGTCAAACAGCTAAAACGTGAAAAACAGGCTCAAACCTTCAGCCAACAGTTGGAGCTGTGGAGATCTCAGATCCATTCACAATCACAAACATCAACAGAGGTTTCCTTAAGCATGAGGCTATGGGAAACTGGTAGGGTTCCACAGCAGAAGAATGCAAGAAAAGCTTCTGGCAGAGGGAGCAAGTCTTACTTTAGTATTACCCTGTGGGGTTTATAAAACTTCTAAAAATTAAACTTCGACCTGGACAGACTCTTCATATTCTTTCATTCCTCTTCATGATAGAGCTGGATGAATAATTTCTCATTCTCTCTTTCAGTTGAAATAAAAAAAGATAAACCTTACCCGGCCAACCTGCTGGAGAGATGCAGCTTGGTCTGCTTTTCTTGGATACTTGCTCTCCAATGCACCTGTAAGTAAAGGTGCAAGTTGTCAATTACACCTCCTTGAACAGATGGTGGCATTTTGTTCTCTTTAACAACCCCTCTACAGACTTGCAAAACAGCCATTTCTAAGAAACAGTTAAAACACATGTAAGAAAATGTCCTCTGTAGACCACTCTTTTTCCCTGATACACTTTCTAGGGTGTAAAGATGGTTACTAAATAAAGATGATTATGTTTTGCTGCAAGGATTGCTACAAATGATCAGAAAATTGAATAGGAATTATAGGTGTAATACGAATCTGTTGCATATTTGTTGTCTTTCCAAGTGGGAGTGGAAGAAGCACATGTTTTATTTTACTAGTTACCATTTCAGAAGTAACACAACATATGCCCCTAGTTAAAAGAATAAATATTGACAGTAACCACTCAAAAATTAAAGTTAACGGGTACAGAAAGAATATATTTGAGGACACAGGGTGTAACTGACAGAAAGAAACTCCAAACCCAGGTACATTTAAAATAGCCACATCAGCTATCTGAAAGCTGTTGAAAAACAAGCAGTGATGTGAATTTGCAACAATGGAAACAATTTCCCTCTAACAAAATAAAAGACAGGCAAATCTTAACCTGATCATTCATTTATCCAACAGTGGTAAGTTCCTGAAGAGAAACCAAAGAATCTCTATAATTAGTAACACTTAAAATCAACACTGCTGGAAACTGTGCTTGGGGTCAGAGTAGCTCCAGCAGAGATCCAGATGACTGTGACAGAGATTACAACTGATGCCAGAATTCTTCTGCAGGTAATTCCCACTGAAGTAAATAAGCATATATAATGGTTTAAAATATTGAGTGCTGGGATATGAAAACATTGAACCAAGAGGGTATGCTTTAAACAACGCTATAAAATTCAGAACATTTGTTTACATAAGTTACGAATATTGGGAGAAAAAAATGTTACTGATAAACATTTTCTTTTTTTCCAGGAAGAGAAACCTGTACTAGCACCTTGTGTGTTCACAGTTGCACGTTATGAGTGCACAGCTGAGGAGCAATCATAAAGAAGGAGAAATTGTAAAGAAACTCATTTTTTCATCCCTAGCACAGCTGAAGAGCATGTTACTTGATTGCTTTAACTGAATGTGCCAGTATGCTTCACAAGCTCCTGGTGAAATATAAAATGGGTTCCTTCTGCTACCCAGCTGTGAGGATCAGAGGTCACTAGAGCCTTGCCCCTGCTGTAATCCTTAAACATTCACTGGGGACAGGTGAAGGTGGCAAAGAAAGAGAAGCATTTAAGCAATTCTGATGGATGAACAGCCCTGTATTTTCTCCACAGCAGGCTGGAAATTTCCCATGCTATGAGCCTGCACAGAGCAAGCGGCCCATTTGCAAAGATAAGAAACTGATGTGAATGGACCTGCTTTGTTCTCTGGGCAATTTTCTAAATATGAGTTACAAAATCGCTATTTAAAGTTTCTCAAAGGCAAAAAGTTTTCAAATTATGCCAAAAGAGATTGCTGGTCTTCTCTTAAGGCTGTGCTATTACTGGATGGCTTTTACCAGTCAGCTCTGTTGTAATTGCATTCATGCTTTTTGTGCAAAAGGACATGACCCTTGTCACTGAAGTGAATTAGGACACTCATATACGGTGGAGTCTACATCCATAGCTGTGTAAGTAATACAGGCATCTCCACAGTGATTCAAATATCTAAATGGGATTTAGACATCTTATTAAAGTACCAGTCCAAAGGCTACCTCTGTGCCTGCTCGTGTGACAGAAAGTTACTACCATATTGCTTTGCCAGACAACCCAGACCATTAGCCACTAACAGTGAAAAGTAACCCAGTGTTGGTGCTTGGTCTTCCACTGCCTTAGGAAAACAATTCTGAACTTTTAAGGATGTGTTTAGTAGTACTTTGTTATCTTTTTTATGGTGGCTGATGCATAAAGACAGTAGAAACTGATGCTGGCCTACACTCATTAGGTCCAAATCTTAAATAAAACATTAATTTAACATTAAACAATGACTTTTTAAAATGTTCTTAACTGGCTGTGGTATCTCAGCTATCTCATGTCACCATGCATTTTTGATTAAACAGAACTGTAAGATGGTGTGCTTAGAGCAGTCAGTACTATGGGACAGCATCTCTGCTAATGCTGCAAACTGGCTAGATAGGGTTCAGGAGCAGCCCAGAGTTACCTGACATCTTAGGAAGGCCTGAAGCACCAAAATGTGTGAATGGGGCTGTACAACTTCCAGGCAAAATACAGCTCATATCTGAATGGTGAGTGGGCTGCAGGTGCACAAGGAGTTGGGAGGGGACACGGCCAGGACAGCTGATCCCAAGTGACCCAAGGGATATCACACACCATATGGCATCATGCTCAGCATATAAAGCTGGGGAAGAAGGAGGAAAGGGGGGATGTTCACAGTGATGGCATTTGTCTTCCCAAGTAACCGTAACTTGTGATGGAGCTGGCCTGGCCATGGGAAGTGGTGACTGAATTCCTTGGCTTGCGTTGCTTGCATGCACGGCTTTTGCTTTCCCTGTTAAACTGCCTTTACCTCAACCCATGAGTTTTCTCACTCTTCTGATTCTCTCCCCAGTCCTGCTGGGGACAGCGAGCGAGTGGCTGTGTGGGGTTTGGTTGCCAGCTGGGTTAAAGCATAACAATGATAAAAACCAGCAACTATACTGTAAAAACAGGTCTTTATGTATGTCGTGGTAACTTCTGACCTTGATCTTCTGTCAAGAATCTACTCCCTCAAAACTTCTTTTGCCAGAAACCTCTTTAAGACTCTAGAAGAACCTTAGGCAAGCTAGGATCTGTTTTACCACATCAAAGGAGTTGCAACACCATTTTGTTCTCTGGCACCAGTGAAGACTTCAGGAGGAAGGGAGACGAAGTTAGGGCAATTTCCTAATGCTTTTACACGGTTCCTGCACCACCACGGGGTGCGTTACTAAACATACTGCACGTACCGGCAATGAGATC
>NW_009910693.1:0-518 GCF_000696875.1 Nestor notabilis
AAGGGAAAGCTTTCACTTTGCACCAGTGGTTGCAGGCAGTTGCCATCATCACCACCTCCCCATCAAGATCAAAGGCAACGAGCGATCAAGCACAGACCTGGGAAACCCCCACAGCCTCTCCTATTCCCACTCCTCTCCAACATACCACTGATCCCAAGTCACATTGTCCCAGTCTCAAACCTCCAGAAAGTACTCAGCATCAATGACTTCTCCACAGCCACTGTCCTGGGAGGGTCAGGACAAGGCTGTGCCCCTGTGACTCCAGCTGGGGTAAACTGCCCCTACCCGAATGCCCTCAGTTCCTGTCCCTGAAGGGGCAGAAGTCAACAAAGATAAGGACAAACACTGGCACAATTTTCCTTCTCCTCTACACAGGGGAAGGAATTGGCATAATAAAGTGCCACCTGAAATTAGAAGGCAGCTCCTCAATGGCCGTGGCATTGGGTACAAGGACAAGCCCAGCTAAACCTGGCTTAAAACTAAGCTGAAGCAGAGCAAGGTCCTAAGGCAGGACCCCA
>NW_009910693.1:565-811 GCF_000696875.1 Nestor notabilis
TAACCCTCCCAGTGAGACCCCCACGATGAGGCAATGTGGAGTTTATCTTAGTGCTAACCACACAAACCCCAGGTGGGGATGTGGTAGGTGTTGATGAACTACACCAGGATGAAAAGACAGACAACCTCTGCCCTGTTCCTTGTGAGACATCTGGTGATGGAGCACTTGCCTGCTTTGAAGTGGAGATGGATGCAAGAACCAGGCAGGTGCAAAGCCTTCCTCAGCAGACAATGTGCCATGGAGCTC
>NW_009910694.1:0-27544 GCF_000696875.1 Nestor notabilis
AGCTGTGCTTGGGGTTGTGCCGACCCAGGTGAATGGGGAAACCAGAATCAAAACTCAAGTCAACCACCAGCTTTCATTGCCTCTCAATTAGACAAGTCTTGGTATGACCATTCCCAAAGAAACCTTTTTCTTTTTACGTAATTTAAGCATCACATTTTGAGCCCTCATCAGATTTTCTATCCTCCAACTCTAGTCAGGTCGCTGTTGTATAAAGCTCAAGCTTTGGTGGACTACAGGTCAGTCTGGAAGCCCCCACCCTAAAGGAGGTTTGGATACAGAAACTGATTTCAGACATAGACTGTGCTCAGTAAATCCATTGGTGTCAGTGACGGCCTTTTCTGAGTCACCTTGTGGTTCGGAGAACCATTGACAAAAGAACTGGAAAAGCCTCATCGTGTTCTTGTTTTATACCCAACTTGAAGACAACAGAGGATGCTAGCTACAGGATGACTGGAGACCTCTAGCAGGATTTTGCTTGCATTCCTCATAATTTCTAGTGTATACAACAGGAAATAACCTTTCATTCCCTGTTGTGATGGGCTCCATAGATTGTGAAATCCTCCAGAGTTTCAACATGAGAATGTGGCAACTGCTAACAGTACAGAGCCCAGACCCCTGAACCATAATGTCAAGAAAGCTGAAACTTGAAGTTGTCCCTAATTGTAGGGGAATAATCATATCCATTTTCTTCTAGTCAGTATTATCCACTCCAAAGCCAAGATAAACAGACAAAGCAAAGTCATAAAAAAGATTCAAAGGTAAACAAAGTTCCCCAGAAGTAACTTCAGACTATGGATCTCACCCAGAACCCAAGATGAAGAAACCATGGGTAGATGTGTTCTCAAGAGGGTTTTTATAGAGCAAATAAGTTGAAAGAAAACATGTCACCTTAAGGATGGAAACTTCAAAACAGACATTTCTCTCTTTCCATCTCTCCCTCCTTCTGTCTTCACCAATATCCTCAGGCAGCTGGAAGAACCACCAGGGTGATCTCAGTGGTAAACAACGTCCAACATGTTTTTCCCCGCTTTTGATAATGAGTTGGGTTTCATCAAAGCTTGGCCTATTTGGAGAAGCTCATGGGGAGTTCAGACCCACGAGGCTTCCTCCTTTGCAATGTGCTTTCAAAAGTTTCCAGGACAATGACATCATGAGAAAAATGTCTGTCTCGTTGCCTAGACAAGTTTTGGGAGAGGTGTGCCTCTTCCCACTGCTCTGCTTCACTTCAGGTAGGCAAGTTGGACACAGTAGGCTTCATTCTTCAGCTGGCCAGAGATGCGATTAGAGCCCTTCAAGAAGTGGCCTGGTTTGCAAACACATCAGCCAGAGCACAGCATTCCCCTGCTCTGCACTTATTTTTACTAATCTAATGATGAAGTGGGAGGTCTTGGATGCTTGAGCACTTTCATTAACATGACCTGTGGATATGTGAGCTACACCTTCACTAGGCAGCGACCCAGTATTGCAGGAGTTATTGCCACTGCCTGGAGTGGCTTATGGGCTCCTGGCCATACAGTTTCCCTAGGAGTCCCTCCTTTTGAATCAGCTATTACCTCCCTGTTTCCCATTTGGCTGTGCTGCTACTGAGATTGCAGCTTATAGAATCATAGAATGGTTTGGGTTGGAAGGGACCTTAAGATCATCTAGTTCCAACCCCCTACCACAAGCAGGGACACCTTCCACTAGACCAGGATGCTTAAGGCCCTGTGTAGCTGCAATAGTCTGGGATGCAGAGAAATCCTGGGAAGGAAGGTGTCAATGGGTAGCCCACATTGAGCTACACAATCCTGCAGCTTGTCCACTTTGCAGCAGTGGTCCTCCTGGCTGTAACAGAAGAGCTCAAGGCTTCATGGAGGTATAGACCAAAGTGCATGTTCCTGCACCATGGGTCTGGGGCTGAAGTTAAACCCGGCTTTTCCACTGGTGAAAAGAGTGGAGCTGGGGTGGATGTGCTTTGGAAGGCAGGGCTGGCTGATTCTGCTGCCACAGGAAGGGGAGGAGCGAGGGATTAGGCTGGGATCAACATCACTCCTACAATAAACACAGTGCAGCTCCTTCAGTAAGTGAAGGCAAAGAATGTGCAACCAAAGTGGCAGGCAGCTTCCAGCATTGCCTAAGCCCAGAGACCACCCTTTGCACAACATTGCTAGCACTAGATGTGGACAGGACTCTCATTTAGATGAAAGAAAGTCCCAGAAGATGACGCTTCTGACCTGATGAAAGCAGATGTCACAGCAATGGAAATCTGTGGGGTTTATATATATATACACGTATTAGAAGTACCAGTTTTGCCTCTCTCAGCCACACAGCCAGGGCACAGTTCACAGGACTTGTGGACACAGAGCAGAAAGCATGTCTCTCCCTCCAGATCCCTCAGAACTATGCAGCAGTTTGCAGGACTGGAAACCACTGACGATATCAAGGCTCCTTCCCAGTTGGCATCTTGCAGCTGAGTTAATTCTCCTACCAAGCTATTCCGACAGTCTCTGGTCATAGAGAGGAAGAGCTGAAGAGCAACTGGGTAAAGAAATCCAGTGCTCTGGGTGCAAAACTGGGAGGCATAGACTGCAGCATTCCCACTCCACTGCATCCCCTCCTCCCTTCAAGGTCTTGGTCAAATGTCATCATATTCCTTGGTTCTCATGCTATACACCAAGGACAGCAATGCTCACTCCATAAGGGGCTAGGTGGTCAGAAATAACTATTTCTACAGCCCTGGTGCACATGCTCAACTGATTGAGATCCAGCAGTAGTTGGGAGCCCAAAATCCAGTAAATAAGACTTCTAGAAAGGAAAAATGCACCTGTTTTGTACAGCATCTCCTTCCCTTCAATTCCTTCTCCCCAACTGAGTCTGACTGTTTCCCTCAAAGCATAGGCTGCAGATCCCCCATGCAGTGATCCATACAAAGTCCTGTTTTTCCCTGACTGCCACCGTAGTTTTCAGGTAGCTACCACATCTGACTGACTGGGGTGATCCTAAGCCAGTTACAGCTTACCATTGGGTCCACCTGGTCAGGACTATTTTTGTTTCATATATATTACTCTCACAACATTCAATTTCCTATTTTATAGCTAGTCATTTGTAGTTGTGTTGCAAGCCTTTCCCGTTAGTTTTTGGTTTGACTACCCAGACCAGTACTGTATCATTTGTATTTTATCACCTCCCTGTTCATGCCTTTTTCTGGAGGAGCATTTCTGAATACCCTGAACCATGGTCCCAGAAGGATTCTCAAAGGACACTGAGGGTATCCTCCCTCTATTGTGAAAGATGACTATTTGAGCCTATTCTTTTTCCCCAATTCCTTTAACTTGCTATTAATCTATGAGAGGAGCTTCTCTATTGCCCCAAGAGAGTTTCTTTTCATTAATTAGCTTCAGTAAATGCTCTTTTGGAAATTCAAGTGGTTTAGGTCTGCTAGATTACCTTCCTGCATGTGCTCACTGCCTTTTTAAAGAACTCTGTTCTATTTGTAGGACTTTCTTTCTACGAGAGCCACATGGCTCATTATGTTCTTAAGCATACTAATTTCCATTGATTTTTATTGGATCTTCATGAAATCTACCTAAAAACCTTTCCTAAAGACTGATGTCGTGTTTGCCACATTCATTATTGGGGTACTCCTCAGATCAGCACTCCCATTTCAGTTCATCTCAGACTACAAGGTTAATGCCAGCTTCTCTGCATCCTCCTCCTCACTTTTGGCTCCTGTTCTGATGCCCCCACTAGAGCATGCGTCTCCACTTCATGCAATGTAAGAGCTGGGTCTGGCATGAGAACTGCCCACGGCTAAACACGTGGGTCATGCTGCATCAAGAAACAACTACTCATGGGGTCTGACAATGCACAACACCCCCAGCTCACTCTCTTAAAGCAATTGTCCCACCAACATGGGGATGCACAAAATTCCCTTATTGAACTCTCTTCCTTTGCAGTTTCTTAATTTCCCTTAGCATTTCTACAGACACCACCAAAACTTGATGGGCTGATCTATAACACATCATAGCCCCATTAATGTTAGTTGTCCCTAGTGAGCCCCCCACCTCTCTAGAGCTCCAGTAAGTAGAGGCTCTGTGGTAGGTGTTGATGTGCTTAGCTTGTTTCCCTCATTTGACATTATGCTTTCTGTAATACAGAGGGCCTCCCCCCCACCAGCACTATCAGATCTGTCTTCCCAACCCCTGGGTGGTAAATTAATGTTGTCATTCATACTTATCCATGAGTAAGTACTCTGCAATGCAGACAGATGAGGGGTTCTGAATGTCAGCCTAGACCATAAGCTCCCTGGGGCAGAGATGGCATCTTTACTGCATATGTAACCAAGCTGTGCAACTTTGAGGCTTCACCATTTCACTTGGTGAAGAGATTTGGCTGAAACACAATGTTTAAAGATGAAGTTGTGTAAATTCTTTCCAATCCTCCAGGTTTTACTCAGCCAGCTCCAACAAAAAGGCTCATGAACCTCTGGGAGCCGAATTTACGGATGGTCTCTAAAACATAACCCCACATGTATTTAACAGAGCTTCCGCATTTGCAGCTAAAGTTAGAATGTGAGTTCTTTCATCAGACGCCCCCTTAAATCAACCCGGGGTCTCTTAAAGCATTGTGTCTTAGTGATGATTCCAATCCACATGTGAATTCTGCCATTCAGGTCAATACTCTGTCAAGAGCAGATATGAACATATGTGGTTCTGCATCCACCTCCCGCAACGCAGGGCTACACTTTGCTAACTTTCTCCAGACCCGGAAAAACCTTCCTTTGCTTGGAGACAGCCACAGCACAGAGTGGCCAGATCACTTTCAAGTGACTCCTTTATCTTTCACAATTGTTTTTTCCTAACATCTCTTTTCCTCTGGATGAATCTGCTTATACAGAGTCAAAGCTTTCAACATGTTGTATTAGTTAACAGAAAAATTCAACATAGTTAAACTATGCCGTAAGCTGCTTTTCTACCCTTCTCTGCTGTGGAGGGAGAACAAAGCCCCAGAAAAGCAGGAGGTGGAGGAGGAAGAGGGACTGGTGGGGCTGGCTGTGAGGCTGAAGTCCTGCTCTTCCTGTGGATGCTCGAGGAGAGATGGAAGGAAGGAAAAGAGGAAAGGAAAGGAAATGGGGAAAAAAGGAAAGGGAGGAAGGAAAGGAAGAAAAAAAGGAAATAATCAATATAACACTAGCTGTTACAGTGGGTCAGCCGGAAGGAATATGCCTGTGAAACTTCTTCATGAAACCTCAGATTCACTGGAACAGAAAGACAAAATACTTAGATATGAAGTGAGCACCACAATTAAACAAACTGTTCCCCCTGACATGAACTACTATCATTCACAGGCATTTATCTCATTTTCAGAAGGTCCAGGGCCCTTAGAAGAAAGGGGAGAAGTTCAGTCATATAAGAGAGTGTGTGTCTTCCTATGACATCTGGGAGGAAATGTTACCCCTTTTAGATTCTGTATATAGAGGCTGGTAGAGGGCAGGAAGAAGGAGATAGGTATCTTGTACGAGGAGAAAATAATCCCCTGTGTTTATTTCTGCTGAACACAGGAGCATTGACCATCGTCTGGGTTTCTAAGCCATTGGGTTAGGAGGGGCTGAAAGCAGTTTGGTGGTTAAGTGGCAGAACAAACACCCCGATTCACAGTTCATGCCACAGTGTGTTAAACAGCTCTAAGTAGCTTGAGGACTGCCTGAAACACAGCCCACAGCCGTCTGTCTCGTAACAGTTCATCTTTTATGGCCAATTGCCTACTATGAAACAGAACATTTATGGCACGGCCCAAATAAAGAGGCAAATGATTCACCCACATCCAAGATTTTAAAAGATGGGGTTGAGGGACTGGCTGGGTTTTAAATTGAAAAGAAGTGAAGAATGAAAAGATCAGGTGGTTTAGATCGATACTGAAGGCTGAATTTCACAGCAGAAGACATACAAGCAATACCCCAGTACCTGTCTCATCTTCTACTTCTTTTGTTCCCATTGTGCCTTTCCCCCTGCCACCTCAAGAGATGCAACTCATCTTGAAGGTGGGTCACAAAACTGCCTTGTTCATCTGTTAAGCGACATGGCCAATGTCATCTCACCCCTCAGGAGAACACCCGTGCAATTCAAAATGTGCAAAACCTTCCACCAGCCAGGACAGAAACTGATGTGAAGTGAAGGCTGTTGGGAATGAAAATGATGTTACTGCCCCCACCTCCAGACACAGAATCATAGAATCAGCTAGGTTGGAAAAGACCCTTAAGACCATGAAGTCCAACGCTTACCTCAGGACTGCCAAGGCCACCACTAAACCATGTCACTGAGGGCCTCATCTACACTGTTTGTGGACACTTAAAGAGTATACGTATAGAGCAATAATGTTTCTTCTAAAAGCAAAATGGTCACAAAACACCTCTAAACATATCAAAGCACTTAAAAGACCAACAAAGTTATTTCAGCATGCAGCCTAGAAGCTGGAGTTGCGCTGCTTCCACATGTTCCCCTTCATCTGGCTGCTGCCTCCCCATTGTGCACCTGCCTTTCCCCTTACCCTGTAAACAAATTATCTTCCACAAGCCAGGGCATATTTTCCTCCTGCTTTAACCCATGACCTAAAAGCTTATGATGAAGCTGTAAAAGCTTTTTAATGAAATGATCAGAGGCAAAATAACACGGTAATAATACACTCATCCTACACGATCTGTCTTATCTGAAAAACAATCACCCACATCTTAAGGAAGCTCGAACTGCTGAAAATCCATCAGATGATAGAAGGTCTGCCCAAAGATGTTGGGCTAAGGTCTGCAGAGACATCAGCGTGGGAGTGAGGCCCAAAAGTAAGTGAAAAAAAGCATGACTGTCTCATATATATGAGACATATAAATACCAGCAGCTTCTGCCTTTTCCTCTGGCATCTTCTCCTAAGACCTACAAAGGGGAAGGTCATCCCGTGTCAGTGGTGTGTTGGCTGGGTGCAAAGAGCTTCCATTCACCAAGTTGGGCAGCTTCAGCACTACTTTACTCATCCTCAGCTGGCTTGTGTTCTGCTGTTGAAGGCTACCTACCTGTCCACGTGTTGTATACACTGCATACCTCGATATAGTAGCGCATCTGCTTATTTCCTAGGTACATGCAGGGAAGTAGCTCCATTAGAGTAGGAGCTGCAGAGTTGGATTAGTGATTGCTGGCAGTGCTGCGTGTACAGAACCCACAGCTGAAACAAGAAGCTTTGCTGCAAGTCAGAGATGTCCATGTTCAGAATGGAAATGAACAGTCAAGGTTACTCATTTTCAAGTGCTGGCTCCTGCCCATGTGCAGGACAGCCACCACTGCAAGGCAGAAAACACAAGTGTGGAAATCGATGCGGTGTTTTGGAGAGCAAAATGTTCCAGTGTGTTTGGCTTGTGACCCCTTATGCTGCAGTCTGACTTTGTGGCTTTCTTTAGTCAACTGAGGCTGTAAAAAGTACATCTGTGTTCTCCCACCAAAGAGTGAAGAGGTGGCTTCTCCAGCTCAAAAGGAGGGAACTTACGAAATGCCAACATTGGGCAATGCCCCTCATTTGGAACCATAAAAGGCTTGAACTTCAAGCACCATGTAGATACATTAATCAGATCTTATTTAAAATTATTATGGCTCCTATTTTCGCTTCTTATTAGGTCTTCTCTGCAGATAAATGTGTTTTGGTGGGCATTTTGGTGGGAACCTTCCCACCCATTCCAATGCCTGGTGTTATCTATCCTTTTCTAAAGGGGAGATTTAATATTCATAATAAGAATATCCAGATGGCACTAAGGTAATTAACAAGAAGGGACAGCATGCTTCAAGACAGGCCAACTTCCAGTTGCCTGAGGTCTGAAGAAAAAAAATCTCTTCAGAAATTTAGCCCAAAAATTGTCAATAAGTTATTTTTACACAGTTTCTTATGAAGCAGTAGGCATTGGCCACCACCCAGTCTGCTCATCCAGCTAGTTCATCAGATTTCGCACCAGGATTTCTGCAGTCAGAAACCAGGCAAACAAGTAGAAGCACCTCAAGACCCAGGGAAAAACCAAAGACTGGCACCCCAGTTGCCTCTGATGTTTATCATTGCCTCCGGGAGGCACTGGGTGTCAGCTTCAGGACTTTCACTGCAGGAGGAATTCAAGATCAGATCTTTGGAATAGTGCTGGAATTAATGTCCTCTGAATTTATTAAGAAACATTCACAAGGACAAAAGGCACAGAAATCAGACCTGCATCTGAGTTGCAGTTAAACCTTTCCCCTTTCTGCTCTGTGCTTCATCCCCCAGCTTTCCTCCCAATTCACTTTCATTATTACATTTATCAGCTTTGCTCTCCAGCCAACATATTCTTTACTTTCCAGCCAACAATTCTTTGCTACAAGGGTGCTGAGGCGCTGGCACAGGGTGCCCAGAGAAGCTGTGGCTGCCCCATCCCTGGCAGTGTTCAAGGCCAGGTTGGACACAGAGGCTTGGAGCAACCTGCTCTAGTGGAAGGTGTCCCTGCCCGTGGCAGGGGGTTGGAGCTGGATGAGCTTTAAGGTCCCTTCCAACTCAACCCATTCTACGATATCCCCTCCAGGAAAGGTCTGCTGGTCCCTCTTCCCACCTCCTCAGTCCCATGATCTTCCTGGGTCACAGACAGCTCAGAGCCATCATTGCTGCAGATGACATTATTGCTCTGGACCTACACCACATGCAGGAGACGCCAGCATGACAGCACAACCCTTTCTGCTGCCAGCCATGGAGAAGCAGAGGTGGCCCCACACAGCATCCCCTCAGCTGGCTGCTTCCTGTGATGCTTTTAATTCCTTCTTCAGTGGAGAGGATTTGAACAGAAAGGTGCTTGATTGTAGATCCATTGAGCTTTGCAGTAATACACTGCATCTTTGTCCATTAACTTCCTTCAGTAGCCTAATCTTACTATTTCAAAAATATGATTTATAATTCTGTTGCCAGATTTTATCATTTACAATTCTGATTGTTTTAAATATGTCTATTAATATAAAATATGTCTATTTTATGTGGTTTCAATGAGGAAAGTTGGCTGTTGAAAGTAAAGAAATAAATTTTCACTAAAATATGTCACAATCTGACATTTTGAATGTTCTCACAGGAATGTAGGAGTTGCCATCTCAGAGCAGCCTGAAGTCGTAGCACTCTCTTGTCCTGACTCAAAAATGACAGGTACTTCAGAAGAAGATGCAGTAATTGACATTTCAGATATAATCCTCAGGTCTTCAGATAAAGGAATTGTCCCAGGTTCTAAAGCATAGAATCTAATGTCCCAGCCACCAAAAGATCATTATTAAATATCGTGATAATGCATTTCCTTGGTGTCCCTTTAGTGTATGACAAGAAAAAGAACCACCACCAGAATTTATTTATCTGAAGACCTGAGGATTATATCTGTTCCTCTCTGAGAGAACTGCACACCACTTCAAGGTGCTCTACAGCAAGATTGGGGATTTCATAGCCTCTTTGGGTGATGGCTGTCAGTTTCAGGGGCATTTTTAAGGGGAAAATGAATCAATTTCATGTGGATTCTGGCAAGAAGATTAATTTCACAGCTCTTCCTCCCAAAAGGCATGAAACCCATCAGTCACAAAAAACAGAGCCCTATCACTGCCACAGTGGAGACACCCACTGAAGAGGCAGTTCATTCAAATTGGAAATGACATATAGCTTACAGGACACAAACTGCAGCCTCTACAGGTTACAGTAGCAAACAGACAGATGAATTCAGCCTCTGATGAGCAGTCCTTTCATATTCAAGACTTCACCCTCCTCTTACTCACTTAGATATGTCTTTACATCCCTCCCCTACAGTCACATCAGCAGGGAGTCACCTCACCCAACATTAAAGGGTCAAAGGCTTGGGAGCCTCTGGTGCAGTGAATGGAGAGAAGCAGTTACCCCTTCCCCATGTTCCCCTGTATCCATGGGAGACATTCCTCAGGAAGGGATGGGTTACTTCTGGGGGTGCTGGTCTCTGTACCACCTAGTTCAATTCAGGCTCTTGGCTCAGCAGCGAGTATTGTTATAGGTAGGTGAGATGGGGATGCAGTTAAGCAAAGACTTTACAATTCTCAGACCTCAGGGCTGCAACTAGTAGTAGCCCCTACCATTTTTTATTCTGCACTTAATCTCCATAAAACAAACTTAGTTTTGCCCCAGGCTGTTCCTAATTTTGCCAGATGGACTACAGATCCATCTTTACAGACTAAAGAGGTAAAAGACCGAAGAGTGCACTGAAGACTCTGGCCTATCTACATCTCCTAGGTCTCCAGGAAGGCCACATGGATGTGTGGAAGACCAGGGAAATAATGTGCCTTTCATGGATGATTGTTTGTCTTCTCTGTTGAAAAATACTAGTGCTTTCTGTCAATCTAGGGCGCTCCAATTATACCCCCATGCCCTGTTTCCACCCATGGAACAAGGACCTTCAGCCTTGCCCCACAGCAGCCACTATGCAGAAGTCAAAGCAGAAGCTTTAACAGATGCCAGTAGCTGGATCAGGAGATGACTGTTATTCACCAGCATGAAGAATAAGTCCAATATGATAAAACCTCAGGAAGGTGTTTGTTCAGAGATGTGAATCCTCTCTAAACTGAGAGTACAGTAGGACTCAATAGGCTTGAGTAGGTCTGGACAGACCATTTAGCTCAGCACTAGCACTGCACAAGTGAGGGCGTTTTTAGTTCAAATGCCAAAGTGAAATTTAGGCCCATTTAAAATTGATGACTTGGCATCAAGCTAAAAAATTTTCAGTTTTGAGAGAACAACAGAATATCTGCCTGTCTTTTGTTTTGCTCCAGTTCCAAATGTTTCCTCCAACTCAAAGCAGTTGGGAGCTATTTAATTTATCTTACTCCCACTTTCATTTTTTAACTTGTGTCTTTTTTGTTAAACTGCATTACAGTTTTACACTCCTCAAATGATTCATACCATTGGGAAAAAAAAGGCTTTTTTAAAAGTCCTATTTTGATATTTTGTGACTTCTCTCCCACCTATATTTTTCAGATGAAACCATTTTGGTCCTTACACAAAACTCCTTTATCTCTATAATTTGCCATTTGAAGAGACACCCCGGGTTCACGCCACTCAAAACAATGCATCCCATTTTGTCTGAGACAACAATCTCGCCCGTCAAACAGTTTCTGTCTGGCAGCAGACTTTCAGCAGCTGGTTTGGGAGAGCAGGATGCCCTTCTGATGTAAGGCACGTCTGACCTGATACCTCCCTAATATCATTGTGCCAGGAGAGCATCAAAGCAACCCCATCGGGAGTAAGCAGGTGATGTAAAGAAGCCAACCTGTTGCATCAGTTTAATTCATGGCTGCCTTCAAGGATGGGCACAAGGCAGCTGGGAAGAGAGGGGGCAAGACAAAGATCATGTTAAACAACAACCTAGACCTGTTGGAAATAATCAGGTTTCTTTCTCTGTTGGATTATACCCACTATGTGTCTCTGTTTGCCCCAGCCTTTTCCTGAGCTGAAGCGGAGGGATTTTTCCATGTCCCCAAGGAGTGTGTTAGCAAAGCAGTGTTTATGTTAAGGGACTTCATTAACATTACGAGCCAGGCTGTAGTACCCAGAGACTATCACAGGCTGAGCAAGGACGGCGCAAACGAGCCCTTGTTCCTTTGCGTCATTGACCCAAGCAGCCACCAGGCTGAAACCTAACCCTGGCTGCTTGCCTTCAGGGGAAGAAATAAGGAGGGTAAAGTAAACAAGGCCCCTGTTCAGCTTTCCTGAGCCTAGATGGGAATTGCTTGCAATTAGACATCAAAACTCGGAGCTGACTCTGAGCAGGCTCGGATCTGCTCCTCTGCGGCTGGGACCATGCGGACAAAACCCATGCCCACAGCTTGCAACCACCCTGGCCAGTCGCCTCCATCCTGGGCCATGAAGCCAAGAAACTCTTAAGTACATCCTTAAATCTGCCGTTCCTTGGGACAGCACAGATTTGACACCAGTGGGGTTTAAAAGCAAGCATGAGGTTACAGGCTTTCCTGACCACACTTGCTTTACCGAGCCTGGGTCTCAGCCATTCATTACTTTATCCCGATGACAGCTGAGGTTTGGGGTTTTCTGCCTGCACAACTCAATCCCCCCGCTCCACTCTCCATCACAGCAGGCTCTGCCCTGCCATCCCCACTACGCGCCTGCCCCTGCTAATTCACTCTCATCTCCCAGCCCCACTGATCCTGCTCCTCCTGCAGCTGCCTCTGCTCCAGTGGGGATGCCTGGGAGTGCGAAACGGCCACCCATTGCAGCTAAAGACCCCCTCCAAGCACCCAGCTGGGGTTGTATCCCCTCCTCTGCACGGCCCAGCATAGGGGTGAGGAACCACGGACAGGAGGAAGGGCTCTCTGCTTGTTTGGCCATAACTCGAGGGACAATGAACATATCCAGAATCACTCACAGGATTGTTCAGATAGGCAGAAATGCCCTAGGGGATCTACTCTCTGGTGCCTGGATGTATATTGGAGTGCTAACAGTCCCATAGTTGTTAGACATCCTATGCTCCCTGATCATCCCCAAGAAGGATGCTTCATGCCCACCATCTACCCAGCAGCCTCTCCCTGTTACAGCATCACACACATCAACACCATGAGTACTCCACAAATGAGAAGGCACAGACCACTGTGGGAAGAGACAGCAAAAGACACAGCAGGATGCAGGTACACTGGGGTTCCCTGTGTTACCCCCTGCCCTCCCCTCCTGTCCCCTCCTGTTCCACCAGCAGAGAACCAGGATTCCGGATACCCCTCCCTGGCCCTCCCTGCTCATCAGGCTCAGGGATATGCACCCATCTAGGACCCTAAAGCCCTCACTATCTTAAAGCAGCCTATTTCCCAGCCTGTCCCTCAGGAAAAAACACCTGTTTTAAAACTGGTTTTAAAATTTCCCCACCTCTCAACAAATCAACTGCATGCAACCAGAGCAAGCGTGTCAAACCAAAGCACTCCCATCCCTGTCTTGTAGCCTCTGACTTTATTTTATGTGAGTATAAAGAAGTTCTTCAAACACAGACTTTCAGAATCTAGAGACTCTTGTGCTGACTAGATTTTATTTAGATGACAGTAAAATTTCATCTTTAGATTTGAAGCAGCTGCTGACGTGATATAACCTTGTTTCACCATGAATTTCAACTTCTTACGGTGCAAGACAGCTAGGAAAGCGCTTCTGACCAGACAGGGTTCCACATGTGTCTCCTCTCCTCTTTTCCTTCCCTTCCCTTCCCTCTCCTCTCTTTTCACAGTTCATAATGATGCATTTAATTAATAGTAAATGTGCAAGGAAGTTTTCTGGGCAGTCGTATGACAGCCACATTAACACCAGATGAGCCTGAAATTGTTTATTGTTATTACAGTGAATACCCATGTGAATGAAGAATGATTGATCAGACATTTATTGTGACTTGACCAAATATATACATATTTAATAATAGGACGTTTCAAAAGAAGAAAGAGAAATGCTGGCAGAGAAGAAATTCAAATGTATTTGCCTCTTTGTTTGTTGTTTATAAAAAGAATTAATTAGCTGAATTATGTGGCCAGAATTTGAAAGGAACAGAAGTATTTGCTATGTTTAATATCACTGCGCTAACCCAAGGTGACACCTACAGAAATAACTTGGAAGTGTCACTTGACAATCAATCAATTCCTTATGGTCACAAACCTGTTTAAAAAGAAAACCCCAACGTAGCACCAAAGGTATTAATGAAACTAATAGAGCATTTAAAATCCTGCTGAAAATAGAACTGCATCAGGCTTGGAGGAAAAATGGGGTAGAAGTGCCCTTGATATCCCCTATGCTGCTTGCATGGAGATTCGGCAAGTCTGAGGAGTGCCCCTGCACTGCACTCACCCAAGGAAACACAAGAAAGAAGGAACCCTTATTGAAAAGATTATCTTCCCCATCAATAATCCCCCTCTAAGAGTTCTTTATTAGTAAACCCCGTGGCAAAACCTGACATATTTACAGCTTGCAGTAAACTTTATGTATCTGCAACAATATTCATAATAAAGAGCCGGTGACCACAGCAAATCATTCTGGCCTTCCAAATGATCAAGTGAAAGCTTAATTGTACTGAAAAGAGAGAGCCCTGACAAGTTGGAAATCCTTCCCACACACCCTTCCCAAAAAAAAAGAGAACTTTACCAAGATGAGAAAAGTGTGTTGGAGGATTGGAAACATAAGAATACATATTTAAGACGGGGGGAAAAAAAAAGAAAAAGCCCAAGTCTGATATCACAGGCTGAGCTGAGACAGAAACCTGATCTTTTACATGGAATGGGCAACATTTGGGTCTGTTTTATGTGAATTGCTCCAAGCTGTTTTGGTTAGAAATGTATAGATTTTAAGGTAAGGCGTACCGTATAGGCAGTGCAGGTCATTCCCACTTTTGGAAGACGTTCCCCATTACTTTTCAGCTGACAAAGGTAGGGTCTGAACTTTACTTTCTTTTGCTGAGTAACTTCTTTGCTTTAACACTGAGCTGGATTTGGCAAGAGAGACACTTGCTTTTTGCTGCCTGATTGTGCTTTTCAACACTCTCTCATTCCCTCTCGCCCTCCCTCTTCAGAATTATCTCATTTTAGTCACCAACCTGCAGAAATTTTTATTCTCCTTGTTTCTTCTGCTGTTACCAAAAAAAAAAAAAAAAAAACCAAACGGAAAATGCTATTTCCCAATAATTCTCCAAACTCTGCTGAGGAAAATGGGAAAAATTATACTGTTTAGAATAAGGATTCTGGAAAGGATAAATCTGAAGAGCTCCAACTGGTTCTATTTGCCTTTCATTTTAAACAGAACAAAAGTCAAGTAGGCTTTGTCTCTTATTAGACAGCATTCACATTGACGCATTCTTATTATCATTTCTTTGCTTAAAAAATAAGGAACAATATCTGCCTGTTTTGCCAGTAAAAAAAAAAAACATATATTTCATTGTCTTTATTTTATTTGACACTATAATTTGTGAGTATCTTTATATTGACTGAAAAACAGAAATATTCATGGTTGGGAAAAAGGCAATTGGAAACGCCAAACAGAGCATAAAATTTGTAAGAGTTGTAACATCTTCCAGGGTGTTTTCTAAAGAGTCTGTTTCTGCTATAAAAAAAATCAAACTTAGCTCCACTTTCATTGTTTTAATTATTTAAAACTATATTTTGACAGCGTCATATTTCTTACAGATGCACGTTAAAGCAAAGGGGGAGAAATATTGCAATTTATTTTTGAATGGCTGAGAGGTCCCATTTGTTGATTCAAAAATTACCACTGAGAAACACAACAAGCAAGCTATAAAACTCTCTTGGATATGTTACGTATTTATGCTGTGCTTACTTGTCACATTTTGCCTAATAATTATGTAGCCTTTTCAAATGAAAACAAAATGCCTTGACCATGATGTTGTAATTACGCGCAGCGCGTTCGTTCCCGTTCCAGAATGACTCCCTGCTTTTTTCCTGCTCTGATAATCACACAGCGATGCCTTTGCTACGCGGTAATTTATCTCTTTGCCTTCAGAGGATTTCTCCTCTAATGAGAGTTTGCATTTGCACGGTAGCATGTGTATAGACAAAGAGCTACAGACACACATCGCTCTGTCCCCGTGTACGTATAGACATAGAAAGATCGATGGGCAGCAGGTATAGCTAAGTTTTACAAGGAGAAAATCCTTCAGGAACCCACTCCAGTAATTCCCTGCCTTCGATTTGTACTGTTTTACCATCAGGGCTTATGTGTTCAGCACACTCTGAGTTCATCCCTGCAGATTTTTATCTGTTTTAAACATGGCTTTTCTTTCCCCCCAGACACAGGATCAGATCTTACTTGTTTGTTAGTTTTGTGTCATCATTTGTCACAAGGCATATTTTCACTGAACCCATTTTGCTGCTCTACAATATAGACTCAAATGTGCGTGTATGTGGTGGAGGGGGGTGGCTGCCGGGTGACTTGCTTTTGCCCTCTGCTATCTCATACAAATAGACAGAGATTTCATAAGAAGGAGGAGGGAATCATTCTGTTTGAAACAAAAATAATGCAACGGCAGAGATTTGCTGTCTCCTGCCCCCAAGAAATTACTAGAAGAGACTTGAGAAAAAGCACCATCTATTTTTGCCTTGTGATTCTCTTTCATTTATTTTTATTGTCTATTATTATGGAGAGATACATCTGTCCATAAATAGATGGCATTACTTGCTTTCCTAATATAACTCTGCTAATTGAATCAATCTCAAAAAAGAAATCTTTTCTCATCACTTCTTCAGCTTCATTACCTCAAACTCGGGATTTAAAATTCTTTTAATTTCAGCACAGTGGGAAAACTCATATTCTACAAAATAAAGTAGGATTTTGTGAACTTATCATCGTTTTTCTTTAGCCCCTTAATAATCCTGAAGTGCCTATTTGGCTGTTTTTAAAGACGACACCACTATAAACACAGCTTTTTCTGTATATGCATGCACATATATATGTAAGTATATATATATTCTAAAGGCAGGTTATAAACTGCACCAAGTTGGCAGCTGTCAGGGAGGTTATTTGTGGAGCGAGCACTTTAGCCTAGGGACGTAGTGGGCTCCTAATAATAAGCGAGAAGGGGGAAAAATCCATGTTTTCTTTAAATTAAGACTCAACCAGAATTGTTTTAATGAAGATCTCGAGCTCACAGAGGAACTCACAGGCTTCGGTTTGCTCCTACTCCAACAAAATTTCCTTTGTGGTTTTCACTGTAAGATCAAAAGGACTCAATTAACTTTCCTATAAGGTAAACAAATGGGGAACTAGAAATATCCCCGTGAATGATCCGGCCGGCACACTCCAGCCTTTTGTTGTTTTCCCGGGGATTTTTTGGTGCCATTTCCCACGTTTCCAGGGCAGGGAGATGGGGGTGCCCTTCGCATTGGGGTCCATGGGGACCTGAGCAGAGGCTGTGTAGGCCGGTGCCCACTTCCTCTCCCTCCAGTCTGATGGCACCAGTGCGGAGGAGCCAGGGCAGGACATCGTGTAGCTCATTCCAGGCTTATCCCAGCTTTTTAGATGTAAGATGCTCCTTAGCACTCCAAGGAGGATAATGCAAACTGAGGCCATTGTATAAGCTCCAAATCAAGCTTAGGAGACCAGGCAGGTTCAGTGACCGGGGCACAGGTTGGCCATGTGCATAAAAGGGAAATCTGGGGTGGGTGAGAAGCAGTGAGCTCAATGGCAGACCCAGAAACACAGGAGCAAGGAACCATAGAGTCATAGAACCACAGAACAGTTAGGGTTGGAAAGGACCTTAAGGAGAAACAGAAAGCACCAGAACAAATTTCAGCCAAACTCTATCCAGTTTTCTTCACACAATGCAAAAAACCCAGCAAAACAACACAAAAATACACAGATCCTGGCCCCCACCTTGCAGGTAACCAGGAAACCAGCTCTCTTTCATTCTTTTCTAGCAGGGTATTTGCTTTGCTCCCTAACACTTGGTGAGCCACAGAGCAGCTGCACTGCTATCCCGAGCTCAGGATTGTGCCTCTCCATAGGGAGCACCATGCTGATCCCCCAAACCAGCTCCGGGGAGCAGCCACTGCTCACACTATCCCACCATCCCTGCACTTCAGCAAAGTCACTCCGCTTTTAGGGAACACCAGCTGTGCTAATAAATACACAGAGAGGAATAAAATCACATCCCCCAGGATAAAACGGACGGCTTTCTGGAGCTCGGCAGTGACTTTTAACTGAAGTGGCCATTTTGCCTTTGAAAGAGCCACCAAAACGGATGGGTGGGACAGAAGGATGCTTGTTTTTGACAGGACTGCAGAAAAGCAGGAAGGCAGCAAGCTGTGCTGGTGCCAGCGCTTTGCTCCCGAGGTGTCAGAGTTAGCTGGGGTATCTCTAATCCCCACCACCTTGTTATGTGGGGATCAGGGGTGCTGTTTTGGAAACAACAAGGCTATGAATCCAGCCTCTCAGCCCCAGCAGTATTCCTGCATGTGAGAGCAGCTCCAACATCAGGCTTCAAACTATCGGGGTGTAGAAGCCCCCCAGAGTTACAGAGAGTACAATGTGTTATCTTCAGTCACTGGGTCAGAGTCTGGTTTTGCAAGCCCAAGTAAGTCTTGGGTATCCCTGCAGTATGATGTTCATCAGCATGAATTGCCTTGCACTGTCAGAGCTAGAGAGAAGAGCAAACTACTCATAGCAGCGACACCAAACTCCTCAGCTCTTGGGATGGATTCTGGTTGGACAGGTTGGTCAGGGCTTGGAGCAACCTGCTCTAGTGGAAGGTGTCCCTGCCTGTGGCAGGGGGTTGGAACTGGATGAGCTTTAAGGTCCCTTCCAACACAAACCATTCCATGATTCTATGCTGCAGTCGCCAGCACCATGGAAATACTGCAGATATACAGGCTGAAAGATGCCAGGGCACAGATGTAACTCACATACTTTATCACTGTATAAATATCTCAAAATACTTCCAAACCTCTGAATAACACAGAAACACAGCCAGCTCCAGGACAGAGGGCAGCAAGCAGCAAAACTGGAGCATTACAGAGTAGCAGCAGAAAGGAAGGGTTTGGCAGGCTCCTGCTTGCACCAAAAGGCATCTGTGGCTTTTGGTGTCTGTGCAGAACTACCTCCTGCCTCTCAGTAGTACCAGGAAACCACAAAGCCATCCCCATCTGTGTGTCCTTCTTCAGCAGTCCCAGCTCTGGACCTTACAGAATAGTTTCTATAAGATGACTCAAAGGTCATCTAGTTCCAACCCTCTGCAATGAGTAGGGACATCTTCAACTAGACCAAGTTGCCCAGAACCACATCCAGGCCTTGAATGTCCCCAGGGACCTTGCTGGCTTTCATTTCAGTGCCACAGCCTCAAGGAACAAAGGCAGAGAGGAAGGTGATTTTCTACGGGTTCTCCTCATGCACACATGGTTTGGGAGCACAGAGAGTGCTGGGTCCATCAAAGTGTTTCTGCCCCAAGCAGAGCTTTGGGAAGAGGGAGAAGAAGAGTGATGATTGCATCCAAGTGAATAGATTGATATTTTAACCCCAAAATGGGTTTTGTTATTAGCTTTTTCTTTCTTTTTTTCCCCTATTCCAAGGGGCAGCTAATGGTTTCTTGGGTTTTTTAGAACAGGCTTTCCTGATCGTGTCACCAGTAAGTGAAATTAAGAGTTTCTCTACCCCCAACCCCCACATCTTCCTGCCAGATCCCTTTGGTAGGGGAGGAGAGTTAGCAATATTCACAGATCCCAGTCATTAGGCCTTTCCTGCATAAGAAAGGGGTGGGGAGGGGGGGGTAAAGAAAAACTCCTTTATTGTGCTGAAGCTCATAAATTCACTGCGGGATGATTTATAGCAGCAGAGCGTAGCACCTAACTCAAGTCAATGCAAGAGGTTAATATGAAAGGTTAAGGAACTCGGTTCTGGCTGATTTATAGTTGGTCTGTCGGCTTTTATCCTGGCCACAGCTCTGCAACTGTAGCTTGGGACTCTACAAAGCACAAGAGGGGGTGGTGGTGTTAAAAAAATAATGTGTATTTAGACATTATCCCTGCCTATAAAATAAAGACCCCAAAATGCTTAAATGACCAAGGAGCTTTCGGATCACCACATGCCGCTGCAAAAGCAAAGCACCTCCACTCTTTTATTCCCAGCCTTCCAGACCAGAAGGGACTGCTGTGAACATCTTGTTTGCTTCCCATATTACACAGGCAATAGGTTTTTTCCAGAAGCTGGGTTAAAGTGTCTCTTTCCAAAAGGTGCCCAGCCTCCATGTGCCAGCAAACCCCTCTACCCCCAGGACAGGCAGAGGTGCATTCAGTGGCAATAACATGATACCTAGCCCTCAGGGTGAATTTGTTTGACTCCAGCATCCAGCCATTGCATTTGATGATGCATTTTCACTTGCAGGATGGAAAAGCCCTGTTGTATATAGAGGTTTCTGTTTGCAAGTATGCACAGCCGGTGATCTCCCAATCTTTTCTTTCCAATAAGATGACTGGATCATGTTCTACACAGCCTCCAGCTATGAGATTTATTTGCTCACCTTGCCAAAAACCTTTTCCACTTCCTCCACCACTTGTACAGTGAGAGGAGAGCAGAACTGGGTGCAAAAGTTGAGTAGCAGCCTTGCCAAGCATTGTACAACCTCTCCTCCCAGAAACATGCATTACTAACAGTGACACAACTGGTAGTATTTCCATTAAAATACACAAAGAAATTTGCTTTTACTTTAAAAAGTTCCATCTTAATTCCACACACTACAAGTTCTTAATCTGGCAGTATTAAAACAGGCACTGTCAAGAAATACAAGTAGGCAGATCTAATGTAAGCTGAATTTACCAAGCAGGCTGTATTCCTGTTGGAAAAAGACAAGCAGTTCCTCTTACAAGACCCATTCCTGAGAAGACTTGTACTGGCAAAAGACTTTTGTCCATGCTATTTACCATAACCGTTGACTAGTTAATCCATGACCAATACCAGACTACTCTGTCTATAGCTCCCTGAATCTTCTCTTTCAGTCCCAGACTTCTTATTGTTTATTCTTGGAGCCTTGTGGATTTACCCTAGATTTACCTCTCTGTAACTGAGAGCCCAGCCTGGGCAACTGGGAGCAGTTCTGTCTAACTGTGCGTGCTGGAGAAGGGACATAGGGAGGATACTTTCACAGTAATACTTGGCAGCAATGATCCAAACCCACATGAAATTCCTGTGCCTGTAAATCTATTACTTTGTTAGAGAAAATTGGGTTTGTCCTTCGACTTTTCTTTGTAAGAGCATCTGTCTGTCAAAGGTTTTGGGAGCTGGGCTGCATTAGGCTCCAGCCCTGTACTGGCCAAGAGGTTTTCCCACTTGGAAGGACTGGGAGCCTCAGGCACTGTTCTTCCTTTCCCTGCTGTGCAGGGCCGGGGGTAATTCAGCTGTCCCAACCAAGGCACAGTGTCCTCATAGTGAATGCCAGAGCCCTTGGCCATCCTGGTCTTCGCCCTCTCCCATGATTGCCATTCCCAAGCTGCTTTTCCAGCTGCTGCCTCCCAGCACGGCACTGAAGGGATGTTCATGTACCAGCTGGGCAGCAGCACAGAGGGGAGAGTGTCACACTCTGTTTGCAAACACTCCAACGATACGCTCCCAGTCAAAAATAGCCTTTGGGTTTACATGCGTTGGCTAAACAAATCATAAAGCTTTAACCCCACTGGAAACCTGAATCTCCTGAGGATCTCTTATCAGAAAGAGAGAAAGACACTCTTATGTGCTTGGGAAAGGCGATATTTGTTTCTTAGCTGGGTAACTAAGCTTTTTGTTTTCACTTCATTTTCTTTTTGGTCAATTATGGCTGAATGAGCTCAAATATAATATCTGCCTCTTTATGCTACTAGCCACTGGCCCTGCTGCTTCTGGAGAATAGAGGATATTGGTTTATGGCTCATATGAGGCACAGAGAGAAAGAGAGAGATTGGGGAAAAATAGTTAGCTTTAACTTTACACTATTATTTACCCAATTTTTGAAGAGCAACTCATGGGCATATTCCTGCTCTTGGCTCTTAAATGTTTTGCATAATACTCAAAGGGCTGAAGATACACAAATATCTTTCAGAGCTATTGTCAAAGGTGAAGTGCAGAGTAACTTTGCCAAGTTATTCTAATCTGGGAAGGCAGGTTGCATAAAGAACTGTAAGTTTTGTACACAACTGGTAAGTTGCTGAAATATATAGTATTTCAAGTAAAAAAAATCATCTCTCCCTCTCCTCTCACCTTCCTTATTATCAGTTGACATCAGTGTTTAAATGCTTTGGCAGAAAAACTAAATCACAGGTAGAAAAATAATACAAACAGAAAACCTAATCCTGCTGCCAAGGACTTAAACAGCAAAATTTTATTGACTTCAGCACAGACTAGATTGGGCCCAGACACACAGAAATTAGGAAAAGTCACTATCTAGGTTGTATGAGTCAACATAACACAGTATCGGGACATGAGGGAGAGGATTTCCCTTTGGAAATACATCTACCCAAACATTTGAAATGCTGGAGTTTCATATGGGTAAGAGAAGGAGATAGTTCCCCAAAATCCACTTCCCTCACAGAGCTGGACATATGTTTCCTGGACAGCTCCAAAAAATACCTGTATTTCCTTTTTAGCAAGTAGAAAATAAACTTTGAAGTCCACATGCCTGCACCAGTTGCATATACATGTGTACGTACTTCATGTAGAAAGATGGAGCGGAGAAAGAAGTTTCTTGAACACTTGTCAGAACTGTTGAATGCTCTTGCACCCCTCAGCTCAGATATCTTTTAATACTGTGAGCAGCCACACTGCTGTACCCATATGGTCCTTTATACTCTTACCAGAGGAATCTCTCAAGAGTTTTACAAATCAGTACAAAGAGCTTGAATTGGCCTTTGGTTCTGTAAGAAGACAACACAAGAAGTGTATCCTCAGCAGACCCAAACAGCAACATCAGTGCACTGAGCTTTGCTGGAGGTTTTTTAATCCAGGGGATTAATTGTATTACCAATAAATACAGTTCCCCATGACTGGATTTGCACCTCAAACAGGGACACAATCTTGCAACCCTGCTCAAAACCACACCATTTTTCTTTGGCTGCTATAGTTATATAGGGATTGCAAAGGACAGTCTCCACTGCTCACTGAAGAGTTCTTGAACTAGATGACTTTTGATGGTCTCTTCCAACCCAAACTATTCTATGATTCTAAAAGGATCATCTTAGCAAACTCAGGCTAGCTTCTGGTAACAAACCAAGAGAGTGCCTGGCAGCCTGTCATGTGCTGGTATGAAACAGATCAGGGATGAGCATCCAAAAGGACACCACCACATTATCCCTGCTGCTCCTGAAGCAGGTTTCCTGGGCAGTTGCCAAAACCAAGGCAGCAGCTCAGCTTGGTTTGCACCCCAGGTAACACAGAAATGGTGTCCCTGGGGATGGGGAGCTGGACACGAGGCAACGGATAGAGTTTCATTTCATCCTGAACCATGGAAGTAACCAGACTCTTGTTTCCACGGTATCTGTGAGGTCTCTGTTCATCCGCACAGCTCGGTGATCTCATCCTTGCTGCTTGTCCCGAGGTAAAATAGATTTATGGGTTGAAGGCGACTGAAGGTTTTTAAAACAAATCTCTTCTCGTCCCTCAAGAAATCTAAAAAAAAAATCATATTTCAGCTCTCTGTTTTGTTTAAATGGCATCACACAACTCCTTTGCCCTCCCGGAAATATCACCCAAGAGCTGCCTCAAATATGAGCTGGAAGAGTGCTGATGCGGTTGAAGTAAATCACGCTGGTCATCCAGAGTGAACTGTTATTCCCATTCTCCTTATAAAAAGAATATTAACCTAGTAAAGGAAAAAATAATAATAATAATCCAGAATAAAATGCTGAGTTTCTTGGAACTGGCTATCAGTCCACTGGGTCAATTTCAGGTTTTTAGTGAATATATTTCCTTTGCATTGCTTGAGGCCTTGAAGAGGAATTACTATACCTCTTCCAATATTTTGCAGTGCCATGTGCCATATGAAAAAAGAAGCCAGATAGACACATCCCTGGACTTTCCTCTTGGCCAGGCTGGTTGGGAATCTCGCTGATTCTGTCTGTTGGAATGAAATCAACCCAGACCCACACAGGCCTCCTTCGGAACAGCATTGTCCTTTTTAAGCATCATTAGATTTCCTCTTTTTGGAATAGAAATAAATATCAAGGAGTTAAATGCTTTGTGTGGAGCCTGGATATTCAATGTGCCAAGCTTTAGAGAATTCTACTGGGAAGAAAGATGTAAAAAACACAGGACAGATAAAAAGATGTATCTTGAGCCCTTAGAAACAGCAGGGTCCTATTTCAGACCCATGGGGTCACAGACTGATGCATTTCTTCAAATGAGTCAAAAAGACCCAAATACTATTCACTGAGCAGATGTTCTCCAGGTAATAGCGAAGACATGTTTGATTAATACCATTTTGCCAGCATATTTAACACCCTACAGAGCTGTAGGCTGCTTAAATAGATTTCTGTTCAGGAGAAGAGTGAAAAGAAAGCAGAGGACCAGCTTCTAGGTGTAAAACTGGTGTTATCCTTATTGAAACCACTCATCAGCAGTGAAGTCAATAGAGCAAACAACTTGAAGCAAGGAAAAAATTACATTTTCTAGCCTTCATCTGGCTGTAAATATGGTTTTGGCCATCACTAGCAAGGAGCTAAAAGCTGTTCCTGCGAGCAGAGAGCTAGCTGGTGGGCAGCTCACCATCACCATGAGCCTATTGCTTCCAGGAAAGTAGTGTGAGTTCACACACACCTTATGCACACCTTGTGTGACACGTGTGTGACTAGGATTAATTCAAATATAAATAATCACATTAGCTCAATAATGGACATCAGAAAGCCTTATTGACCTTTATGGGCAGTCACGCCTGCACTCTGACTAGAGTGCTCAGGACCAAGTCTTGAAGCTTGTTCCATGTTACTGAAAACAACAGAGGCCCGCTGGAAGACACTGTGGCCATGAGCAATATACTCTGGCCCTCTGTGATTTGGATTTGGGGTTTTTTTGCCTCCAATTGCTTGATATGACAGGATGCAATGCAGAAGTCCTCTCAGATATCATGGAAGTTTCAGTGAGTTGCAGACAGCACAAAGTCCCCTTTAGGAGAATCAGGACTCATTCTTCTTAAGGTCCTGTGGACACTTCTTGACAAATCTATCATTTACATTGACCTATAAGAAACAGTATGAGATAATAGATCTCTCCACTTCTGGAAGTCAACAAAGTAGCACCTACTTTGATACCACTTGCCCAATTAACCTAATGTCATGAACCAAACATCACAGTAGAGGTTGAAAATACAGAGTAATTTTGTCTAGTGTTGGACATGAACTCACGAGTGAGGTTGGTCTGACCACAAGAAGGGATTGAAATCACCCTTGTGCCACCATAGCAGAACACGTTGGTGACAATTCAGTGCCCTTGACCCAGGGCAGTGATTCTTTTGGATTTCCCTGCTGAAAAAAGGGGAGATGTGAATACCACATATTCAGAGACCAGCTTCTGGTCTGCTGCACAAAGATGGATTTCACATGCTCTGAATATGCAGTTCTCCAGGCTTAGCCCGTGCAGGCTCCACAAATACTCCTCACTGCAAGCCTGGGACACATCTCTCACTAGTTAGCAACCTGGTTACGTAGTGCTGCTGCTCTCAGCACATTTTTGTTAACCACATCTGAATCAAGACGAATTCAATGGTTGCTACTTCTGGGTAAGCAATCAGGACTTTAAATCGCATCTGGGTAAATATTCACCATTGGATGAGGGTTTAAGCTGCTCTCACTGGAGTAGGGAATCATCTCTTGGAGCCTGCACACTGGATAGGATGCTGGCTTGTCTGGGTGTACTGCTATGGGTGTCCATGGTTTCACCCTTCTTCAGTGGCAAGTGTGGGCTTAGTGCTGGTGCATGTGAAAGCCTGGTGGCTTCATAGAGAAGCAGGTGCTCTGAAAGCTTTAAATAGCTCTGCCATGTACTTCAGACATGACTGGCAGCACTCCTAGTGTTCTGCCCTGCATTATTCAGCCAAGAAGACTCAGCCTTTAACTTCCAGACTTGGCTATTTCAATATCGAGCCTCCATATGTCTCAAACCTTTGGAGCATCCCAACCACTGAGCCTTGCTTAAAACAGGTACAGCTCCCTGGGGTGCTGTTCAAACATGCCAAGGGAAGAGGCCATAATGAGAACCCATGGCAGGACATCTGTAATTTAAGCCAGGGTTTGAACCCAGGCTTTGGCAGATGTCTAGGAGAATTTTGCCCAAGTGTGCTTGTTTTCCTCCTTTCTTTTTTCCAAGTGTTTGTTTCCCAGTTTGCACTAAATTTTATTGAAAACATCAGGCTAATAGCAATGGGGAGAGTGGTTGAGTAGATTTTTGCCTCTTTTTTCCCTTTTCTTTCTGGAATGCAGCCATCAAAATAAACATTAAATACAAAATGCTGGGGCTTGAGTTATTACTTGTGAGGGTGCTGGGAGGGAAATTTATAGCAACATTACTGTGTTTTGCTAGAAATCTCTTAATGCACCAAAGTGGAGAGGTGTGTGTGTTTTTTATTAAAATGTGACACCCTATAAATCTCAGCAGCAGGGAGGACACAGGTGGCCCTGGGGCTCAGCTGACCGCACTGTCACTTCTAACTTGGGCAAGGTCTGTCCGACCGTCCTCCTGCCCCATCCCAGCATCAGCGCGGCCACAGGCTGTCTCTCACAGACTGCTCTGCATTGGTTTCATTATAGCAGCCTTCCAGTACCTAATGGGGGTCTACACAAAAGGTGGAGAGGGGTTTATGCAAGAGCATACAGTGATAGCACAAGGGGAATGGCTTTAAGCTGAAAAAGGGGAGATTTAGATCAAGTATTAAGAAAAAGTTCTTCACTACGAGGGTGCTGAGGTGCTGGAACAGGGTGCACAGAGAAGCTGTGGCTGCCCCGTCCCTGGCAGTGTTCAAGGCCAGGTTGGATGGGGTAGGGGGTTGGAACTGGATGAACTTTAAGGTCCCTTCCAACCCAAACCATTCTTAGATTCTATGCTGTTATTGCTGGTGCTGTTGGAGTTACTCCTTCTTTTTGTCCTTCTGATCTTTAAATCACCAAAGATAACAGATCACATTGCTCCTGCCTTGGATAGTAGGTTTCCTAATGATGTCCTTTTCAGACTTTCTCAGTGACTTTCTCTCATGTCCTGGCTGCAGTTGTGTCCTGATGAGAAGATTTAATGTCTGGATGACCCCTAAAAGCTGCGGACATCTCTCTGTGGCTGGGCAATATAGTTTGCCATGTGATTTGGAGACTAGGTGCACATTCCCAGGCTTTCTAACTCAGTAGTCTAAATCACAGTGGCCTGATTTCTGTCTGTGCTGCTGCAGTTTTCACTGGCTCCAGGGGAAGCTGAAGAAATCCAGGACCTGGGGAAATCCCAGCCATTTGTGTCCCTGTGTCTGTCAGTGGATAAGGTCCTTCTACCTGAACCTCAGGAGCCGACTGAGCCGCTCACTGAGGACTCTGGGCTCTTTCCCAGCTTCCAGTAGACAGCAGATTCTGTGTCTTAGTGTGACTTTGGGCAATCGCGTCTTTGAGACTCAGTTTCTGTGCCTTAAAATAAAGGTGCTTCCCCCACTATTGTAAAGTTGTGAGACTTTACAATAAGTAAGTGGCATCCTCGTGGGCTGTATACCTCAGCCATGGCTTGCAAAATTCCTGGGGTGCTTTCTATAGGAGCAACTTTGGGCCATCCTGTGGAGGGAATCTGTGATCCCTGTGAACCAATTCCCCCTTAAGTATACACGGCTCTGACAAAAGAAGCCTTGATCGGATTTTTTGTGGGAGCTCAATAAGAATATCCCAAAATAAGGAAAAGCAGCGTTCCTGGAAGGCTTAAAAATTCAACAGGCAAACGAATAGGAAGGGACACAAACAGGAAAGGTCACAGCTATGGTCCAGGAGACCCGAAGAGCAGCATTAAGCCCCTGCTAGGGATCACATCTGCTCGGAGATCCCACCGCAGCGCTGCGGGCCCC
>NW_009910695.1:0-4857 GCF_000696875.1 Nestor notabilis
GCGGACACACCGATCTATTGCCGATACGCTGACATTCTGTGGATCAGTCAACAGGAGGCGCTGCGCTACCAAGAGACTGATTTGCTGTCGTACGGTCAATAGGAGGCGCTGCGGTGCCGAGTCGCCTGTATTCTCTAGGGCGGCCAACAGGAGGTGCTGCGGTGCTCTGTTGCATGTTTTCCTTGGTGCGGCCAAAAGGAAGATACACAGCACCGAGTCGCACGTTCCATGGGGTGGGCAACAGAAGGCGTCGAGATGCTAAGACACTAGTACTCTGTGGTGATGTCACCAGGAGATGATGCAGTGCCAAGACTTAGATGTCCTTTGGATTGGCCAACAGGAGTTGCTGCGGTGCTTAGTAGCTGATATTCTGTGCTGCGTCGAATAGGAGGCGATTCGTTTTGGAACAGCTGATACTTTCTGTTGAGGTCAATAAGAGGCACTGCAGTGCCCAAGTCTCTGATGCGCTGAAGTTCGGCAAACAAGGAAGCGCTGTGGTGCCGAGTCGCGTATGTTCTGTGTTGTGGCCAATAGCAGGCGCTGCGGTACACAAAGGTGCGATTCTGCAGTGCGGTCAACGTGAGGCGCTGCGGTGCCCAGTAACTGATGTTCTGCGGTGTGGCCAAGAGGAGGCGCTGCGGTGCCCAGGAACTGATGTTCTGCGCGCTGCAGTGCCGAGTCGCTGATGTTGTCTTTTGAGGCCAACAGGAGGCTCTGCGGTGCCGAGATGCTGCTGCTCATCTGTTTTCCTAAAATATCAACATAAAAGTGAAATCAGGATCATTGAGACTGCACCCAGGTATCACTGGCAGGGGTCCTCCTGTTCACTCAGGACGTACCCTCCCTAATACATTTGTTTGAGAATTATTTTCATTTCATTACACAGACAAAAACTAATGAAGATGAGAAAAATATTGCTCCCGTGATGCTTCAACACACAAGCTCTGTTTCAACAGAAACTAGCCACAGCTGTCTGACCCATTTTACAGAAGTCAGGCAGGGAAAACAAACAACCAGATAGTTGGGGATGTTCTTCAGACATCCTTCAACAGGAGTGCCTGGGCAGGAACAGCCCATGTGCCTCCTGGTGCAGGGCAGCAAATGAACTGCTCTGTCTACAGGATGGGATGATCCTTGACACCTGAACAAAGAAACCTTATGAGGATAATTCTGCAAAGATCACTTCCTTTTTGTCACATACAGTAAGTGTAGAGAGTGGACAGTCACACCCAACAGCATGTCAGTGCCCAGGGCAGTCTGTTTAACTACAGGATGCATTCCTAAATTTTTACATTAAGGTGTAAAAGTCTCTTCTCTTTCTCATAAGGGAAGAACTGATAGATCTGAGAGTGTGACAGTCTCACCAAAGGGCATCCAGTTACTAATGTGTAAGGTGAATGATGCTCACTTCCCTCCTCTGTGGCTTTCAATGACGATCGAAAGTAGGCTAACACACACCATCCAGCTGGGGCTTGAGATATGCGGTTGGATACAGAATCATTGTTTTCTGAAAGAAGCACACAAGGCTTCTCACACAACTCAAGTGCAAAATGCTGTAATTAATAGCTGGTTGTTCAAAGCTAAACCCCCAAACCACACTTTCTGAAACTCCCACTCTGTATCAATAATTACACACACACTCTCAGACGCGTGGAGAACTGAACTTGCCTTCCACACAGTCCCCCTGAGTGCTCTGACCACTACTCTCTAGTTATTTTCTCTCTTGGGGAATATTGCTATCAATGGAACCACCTCAAGCAGAGAGACAGAGCGAGACCCACTGCAGGATGCTTGTGGCCCTCACTTGGGATGTAAGAAAGCTGGAATCGTGGCCTTGCTTTAAGTCAAGAGGAACAAGGATTGGAGAATTACAGACCTGTCCCCAAGGTGAGTTGACCTTTAGGAGACTGTCTGTACCGGGATGTGTCTTACTCCAATGGCCTTGTGGGGTGGAGCATGACCAAGAAATAAATTTTCAGGCTGGCCAGAGGTCAAAACATACGATAGATGGACACCTGCCTTCACTTAAAAGGCAGCTCAGAATATCAAGAGCTTGACAGCTCGTATCTACTGCTGGAAAAATACAGGGGAATTGTGAGGAAGAGACACAGAGTTAGGGTGGAACAAGACACAGAACCTGCAAAGTTTGACACTTAAAAAACCTGATTTATATGTACCCAAACTCCTTAAGTAGTATAGAGAGAAAGAGGGTCTTAAAGCGATGATCCAAATTTCTCTGCTGAGTTAGAAGCCCCACAGAGCTGGCTGATAGTAAAGCTTCTCCCATGCAGTGCAGCAGAACGTGCTCAGCCATTCAGACTTCATCCCAAATGGTACCAACAAGGTGCCTACCTTTAAGAGCCTCAGCCCTTGATGGTTTCAGGGTTCCAATGCAGTGGAGCTGGGGACCTAAAACTGTAGCTCTTTACCCCTTTGGAGTTCTGCTGCTAATTAGTGAACTTTAAATCACTCAAGTAATTTTTGTGCTTGTCTCAATTAGATTTGATGCAGTAAGAGCAAAGCAAAGTTGTCAAACCTGAGCTACTAATGTGCAAAATTGTGGGCATTTACTATTCCCCCCCATGCTGGATGCATGTGCATACACACACATTCTGTATATGCACATGCAAATCTTGCAGCTTTATCGTTATTAACAGTTTCATATACTTCTGATATGCAAAAAGTACAAACGTGAGTGCATGTTTAGAAGCTTTACTTGCGAAGAGGGAGATTTGCTGTAACATTTTAGTCTCAAATAGGATAGGATCTGTGTACTGCAGAATGATGATGGAGCAGAGGTTGAGCTCTCATTTCCCCAGAGTGAAAATGCCACTGGGCCAGCAAGGGCTGTGGGAACAGAAGTGGGAACTCCCTGTACCAAGTTCAGGGTCTGCAACAAGCTGGTGCCATCTCAGTGAGCTGGCCCTTGTTCTCAAGGCCACTTTATTCCCTTGAAAGCTTCTAACCTGTTTTAGCAGTGACAGAAGTTCCACTATAAAAATCTCTCCACCCAACATTAAATAAAGCAAAAAACCATAAGAAAAAAATGCAACAGCTAACACTCCATTTCCAACATGATTTTAAAAGACTCTGCCCAAAAATACAGCTTAACACAAACGAACCCAGCAAAATTCACACAACCATGCACAGTTTCTAGAAGGGTTCCTTCTTCACCTGCCTCTGCATAACACCCTCAACATAGTGGAAACAGATACATGCTTTCCTGTAAATTCTTTCAGACCTCCAAATGAGAAGTACCATCAAAGATCTAAACCTGAAGGAAAATCTGACTGCAAACATTACAGATCTGATTTATAAACAGTAGATGATATGTCAGAACAAAAAAGCAGCATTTATCCCTTCCGACCCTAACGATTCTAATGATGTATACCAACTTCCAAAAATGTGGTATCTGGTAATCTCAATTTCAGCTTTTAAGCCTGAGTTCCCTGTGTTAAAACAAAAGCTAAGGTGGCGGGTCCAGATGTTTCCTCTTTCTATAGCTTACGCCATGACTGGCCAAAGAAGAAATCCACAGAAGCATGGTTTCCACAATTCCTTTCGATGTTTTGTATCAGAACATACTATGTAGACAATTACATGAAGTCAAAGATGACTGCTGCACAATAGCTCCTTTGGAGAGGAAGGAACATAAATTTAACGAAGTCAAGGGTGGTTTTTTCCCCTATCAAAATAATGAAATTAGTAAGGGACCCACATATTGATGAGGTCCAAAACAACAGGTCACACAGAACTATCGCTTTCATCTTAAAAAGGTATCCACCGAACTCAACATCTGGATTTTTTTATTCATTCCATTTAGGATTTCTGATGAGGCCCCTCTGCAACTCTGAGCAGGCAGGACTGACGGTCCTGTTCAAATCAAATGTTAAAGCCCATAATTTTTTAAGTGTTTCTCCCTGTCACCACTGCCAAAGCTTTTTCAATTACTCAGTTCTTGACGGCTAATCAGTTACACGAGGAAACAGAAACCAGATTTGCTTAAAACTCCACCAACTGAGTACAGTAAATGAACAAAGATTTCTTTTCCAATTACTTTTTCAGTTCTAGTAGTCTCATCGGTTACATGTGGAACAACAGATACGTTACGCAGAAAAAACTTAAGTATGATTTTTTTTTTTCTAGCTGAAAAAAATCCATGCCAGTGGAGGTGCAGTCCCCCTAGGGCAGACCTATGCTTTTTTAAGTAACAGGTAAAACAGCTGAAAAACTACAATTATTTTCTCTAAGCAGAAAACTACGGGAGTTGGGACTAGTGCTTGGTAAACATAATCACTTACATTTTCAGCTTCCTCCTTCATACTAGGAACCAATCAAGTAGTCAACAAAATGGCCACCAGGTTCTAATAATATTTCTGTTCATGCTGCAGAATTCTTTGTAAAATCCTGATAAACTAGGTCACTACCGGGGTGAAGCAGATCTTCTACTGGGTGAAGTTAGGATCCTTCTGCAGAGAACAATTTTGTTATTGCTTACAGCATTAAAAATAGTGGTATTTTATTACTGCTTACAGCATTAAAAATAGTGGTATTACAAATCCAACAGAAAGTATGAGTTGAAAATGCCTATGTCTCAAAACCAAAGGAGCATCTCCCAGAAATAAAACAGCTTTTAGAAGACAGGTGGGAAGAAACAAGTATTTTTATTCTTCCTAGTACCACAATAAGATGCAATAGATACGGTATTATTTATTATGTGAGGATTTTTGCACAAAGATTCAGAATTCTCCCAACTATTGAATGCCATGCAATACTATGGCTGAGTCAGATCTACGATGGTTCAATCCTGACCATCACCTGACAATGACTCAGCACCACCTACTCCCATTGCCTTCA
>NW_009910695.1:4888-31665 GCF_000696875.1 Nestor notabilis
AAACAATGCTTAGCACTTTTGCTAAACTGGGCCCTAGACAATGAAGGCTTTAGGTATGGGCTTCCCATTTCCTGCAGTGGATTTGTGTAGGTGGCCTTGTTACCAGAAATCCATACTCCTACACAGCAACTTCTGACTGTGTTTCTGCCGAAATGACTATGATGAAAGGACTAAAACATTTCTAAAATAAAAATCATGTATTTGTTTCTCCAAACCAGTTAGTTTATGTCCTGCTGGCGAGATTAATTTCTTCACTTCTTGAGTGGCAAAATTAAGAGCAGGGTGGAAAACAGAAAGATTAGGGTTTGCAAAGGCACTGCATCTTGGGATGCTGCACGCACTGAGACAGGAGAGCCTGTCTGTACTGTCCCCTGCCCATTGCCAGCAGCTGAGTCACTGGCCCAGCCCACAGAACTTGCTGCTGCATTTCACAACCATCCTCTGCCTTGCAGCCCAGGAAAATCCCACATCCAGTGGGTGTAGGAAACACCATTATAGACTCTGGATGCATCGCCACCAAAAACAAAGGGCAAACTGTGGTGTGGGCAGTGTCCGCAGGCTCAGGGCCAGTGCCCCAGGACCTTGCTGAGGGTGTCCCAGCTCCCTGAGCCCACAACCAGCGCTGCCTGCATGCAGTGGCAGACCAACGTGGGTTTGCACAGCTGTCTGGGCAACAGGCTCCAGACACAAGCTCTTTTGAGAAGTCACTCCTGTAAAATTGACAAGTCATCCCCAAACGTGTGCTCACAGAGGTAGCAGCAGAGCTGGCACCAGGAAGGATTGCCTTAGGAAAGCAATCAAACAGCTTCTGTCAGTCCTAGGCAGTACAAACCTTCCCACCCAAAGTTTCCAGTGGCTTAGAAGCCATCTAGCTGAGAACTGGCATTAGCAACCCAGCTAAGCCCACAACCTTAACACAGTTGTTCTTTGCTAGCACCATGCTTCCTTGGAAACTTCTCCTCCTCCTCCTTATGCCTCCTTAGCAAAGCTGCTACCCCTGCACCTCCGGCACTGTCCTCCCATTCCATTTTAGCCACCTGAGCGTCTCTCATGAAGGTTAAGAAGCGATATCATGCAGGAAATAAAAGAGAGATAAATTCTCCAGACATCCTTTCCCTGTCACATTTGTTCTATGCTCAAAAACAAACAGGAAAGCACAGGCAGGGGAAAACAGCTACATGTCAAGGGAAAAAACAAACCAGTCTTTCCTAACTCTGTCTCAGCATGTATTCATTTACATGAAAGGATCAAGTGCCTTTGATCCAGCCTGATGATCTGACAAGAGAGTCTGTTTTAACACTGGTGTTCAACAACATTTTCTTCTGAGGAGATGTCACCATTTGCCTCACTCAGGGAGGAGCTGGTTATACCACAGGTTCCCCCTTTGCTGGGTTCATTTTATCGCCTATCAGGCAAATTACTTTCTAGTGATGCCCAAGTAGTGGTTTACAGGTACTTCATGGCCACCATGTCAGATGTTTCTAAATATCTACAGCTGCGTTCTTGGTTGAACCTCCTTTTACACACTGGATTTAGAGTGAATAGTGTGTGAGATGCTGGCTCACAGTCCTGGAGTTCAAAAGTTTAAGGTGGTTTCTGAATGCCACCTGAAAACATAGAGGTGGCAGATGAGTTCTTTCTAACCTACAAAATAATTTGTTTTTAAGAGCGAAGCACTGATTCAAACTGAATCTAGGTATTTAACGGAAAACAGAGTCTAGAACAGCAATTATTGTGGCATTGTTGACATCCTGAAGCTTTCATACGTCAAAAGGTGGCATAAGTCTTTGACAAAAATGAAATTGCTTGACTCTTATTTCAGCAGTTTCCATTGAGAAACTGGCTTCTTCAATTTCTCAACTGCCTCTTTAAAAACATTGTATCAACATCAGTAGATTTTGCTTGATAATGCTGAATTCCTAGCAATTACCAGTATTTATTATTTGCATATGAGATTTTTAGGGACTATCCAAGCAGAACGGTAATAGCCCCGTGCCCTAGAAAGCTTTCAACTTCAGCTGGTAACAGATAAGATAATACGCAGGGCAGAAATCCTTAGGATTGGCCAGAAATCCAAGGAATGTTACCATGTTTCTCATAGTAATTTCTTAGAAAGGGGCCATTTCCCAAAACCATCTGAAGAAGACGGGTTGCTTTGGAAATACAAAAACCCATGCACTCTTAAATATATAAGAGGAAGGTGGAAGAGCCTTGGAGCACAGGCCAGTAAGAGGCAGAAGGGAATGTACCAACAGCGAGTGCAAGGTGCTTGTGAGGCTGAGTACATCACAGCTGGCCTTGGATGAACAGGCATTTTAGCTGCATCTAATACAACAGAGATATCACAGAAATTACTTAAGCAGAGAGACAGGCTTGGAAAATCAGCTTTGCAGAAGCAGGCAAGGACTACGTGAAAGCCAAGAAGAATCCTACAATTACAGACATAAAAGAAGAAAGTTTAGCTCTGTTAATAAAACCTTTATGCTACTAAATACACACATAAGGATTTAAGAATTATCTGGATACAGAGCAGTCCCAGTCTAAAATGATGCCCAAGTTGCAAGTCTGAGTGAAAGCAAGATGCTGGGCCTTTAATACTCAAACAGCAACTATAGCCAGCTCGCGGTTTGGGGATGCCTAATCCATGTTGCAGATGGGGAGAACCTAGAGAAGTCCAAGAGCACAGAGAGGAGATTCAGGCAGAGACCAAGCCAATGATGCCATACAGCTCTCTAGGTCTGCAGAGGTCCAGTTTCTGTGCCTCTGGACATGACTGCTCCTACATTACTGACTTGCAGATTAGTTTCTTGGATGTAAAAAATAAAGAAAATAAAAAAACCCAAACAACCCACATTTGGGTGCTTTTCTGTGGGGCTGCTCAGAGTTTTGGGCTCCTAGAGCACTTGGGAAAGTGAGCAAAGGCTTTGCAATCACATGGAGCCAGTGTGGGTTTGGCAGCACATCTGGTATAACAAGGCATGATGGACAGAGTGATCTGTTTGGAGACACCCAGGTGGTTGCCACAGAGCCAGGAGTCATCCATGTTTCTCCACCTCTCTGCAGACTGGCCAACATGGCCATACACTGCATTCTCCAAGATACCCTCTGCTATTAGTTTTGTGGCAAAACAGAGCTCTCAGTCCCTTCTTTACCTGTGGACTGCCATGCAAACGTCAGACCAGTGGTAAACGCTAAGACATGCTACCTGTGCTGAGCTTAAGCTTACAAGATACCACCTTAATTGGCCTTGGACTAGAAGCAGCCAGCATGACAATGACAAGAATTTGGGGTGCCTACAATGTCAGGACCTGAAGGTGTTCTCTTATTGCCTTGTGCTGGGTCACGGACTTCACCGTGCCTCCTGTACCTTCATGGGTTCAGCAGTGGGAGCTGTCAGTAACCAGAGCGCTATGACTAACATGTCACACTCTGGAGATCCTTTCCTAAGCACAAGAGCCTAGCAGGTGGGACAGGAAGGACACGAGTCTCTTTCTCTGCCTTGGGAAGCCCATACGGCTGGAAAGAAGCGTGAACAGCAGCAACATCAGTTCATACAGAATATACTGAAGCACCTTGGGAAAAAAATCACAGCAAACTGCAAAGAAGTATCACATGAGGGAGTTATCACACCCTCTGCAAGGCAGAAAGAGGGGAACATGAAATGGTGTTGCCAATTCCTCTGGCATCCTTAGTCACGGTCACTTTGCTCACCTGACTTAAACTGTGACTGTGCACATGTATCCCTGAACAGACCCACATTATCATGCAGCCAGCTCTGCTGCTGGTTCTACAAAGCTCTTCCCCAGCACCAGATTGCTTTGCTAGCCTGCTGCCATACACACACCTGAAACTTTCCTTATTATTAAAATTATTATTAAATAGCATTATGCCAAAGGCAATAATTTCTGCTCCACCAAGCCATGCAATTCACAGTGAGCCTTGCTGGGGGTGCTGCTCGCTCATCTTGCTGCTCAGTGCTTGCCATCCCAGCCAAAGCCCACCCCTGAAGCTCACATCACTCGCCCTCAGTGAGCCCGGCTCTTTTTCCACATCATTCTGTACTTCCTCCTACACTGCCAACTGCTTCATTATCACCTCTGTAACACACGATTTGCACCAAGTACAAGAATCTACAAGTTATTCTTGTGACGTAATACAAACTCTCCACCAGGAGCCTACAAAGGCAAAACGGCATCCAGCAATACCTTGTTAGAAGCCATTAAATCAGGGCAGGATTAATTGCTGGAATCATGAGGCACAGGTGGGAGGGGAGTGAGAGGACACAGCCTGTTTTGGTAATCCAGGGAAATACCAGAAGCCCCACACCATCAAACCAACAGATATCCCCTACCCAGAGGCCAAAAAATTAACACTGTACTGTCTTATGCACACACACAGATAAAAGGTATCAAGTGAGTGTTACGTAGATAATACAAAAGATCCCCCTCCTCACTCTTTTGAGGGAGTCTTGACTCATGATTTTCAAACTTGCAGGGACTTGTAAAGGATTTTCTCAGCGCAAGCCATAGCCACAGCCTTAAAAGGCAAAGGTGCTTGGAGTGGACATAAACACACCAGCACTGTGCAGAAAGCAGTTGTAAAGCCATCAGGGAATCTCTTAACTTTGAACACAGGATTTGAACTCTGAACAAGCTTTTACCAGCATTGCTTTTGAGGCAAGGTAAAAGTTGATTTGATTTCTCATATTTAAACCAAAAGGGAAGCCTGCATCCCCCACTGAGAACTCAGGTAGACAAGTGCAACCCATGACCACTGGCCTCTGTCCCTTGAGCTAGTGCCTGACCTGAAAGCACATAGTTTTGCGTCCCCGGCATGGACCTGGATTGGGAGGGACAGATGCACCAGCTCTGCCCTGTCATGCCATGACTGCCCTGCAGCACAGATGCCTCTTTTCCTCTTCCGGTCTCACCATGCCTGAGCCCTGCCAGCTCTCTTGCCCGTCCATCTCCCCTCCTTGCCTAACCCAACGTGTCTGCCTTCCAGCCTTCTTGCTCGCAGGATCTCCATTCCTCTACCGCCACCACTTTCTCTGTCAGGGGAATTAAGGAAAAGGTTATTACGGGGATATTAGGAAAAAATGTTAATTTCAATTCTGAAGACACAGGAGACTCCCCCTGATCAGAATGTGCTGGTTTGTCATGCTACCTTCAGCTAAAGCATCCTCATGGGAAGGTACTTTAGGCAATTTTGCTGTCAACCTCTAGAAAGACCCCACCAGCAAGATCTCAGGGTTTGTTACCTGGCTGCATCCAAGGAAGGTGTTTCTGTGACACTAGTATGGGTGACACCTCCCTGGATCTTTGTTCCAGAGATTGGAACTGTTAAAGGCTCTCAGTAAAAGAGATTTTATGATTAAAAAAACCCCAAACACACACCATTATATAAAAATATGTATATATAACTGTTATTTACATATATTACTACATAAAATTTATATATACTATATAAATTATATATATTCTTATTCTCAGAAATGGATCAATTATTTGAGGGGAACTTTAACAGTCATTCTGCTCAGATAGTCACTCTGCTGCCTGACATAAAAACTTCTACCAAAGCCCTGGGCAGAAGTAACAGTGGGCATTTCAACCTGTGCTAGCTGCAATCCATACTCCAGAGCAGCACACTCAAAATTGTCATCCCTCTTCTTCCTCCCAGAAGCAAACCTGTTACTTCTGTTTAGAATAATTCACTCCAAAGCAGGCATAAGGAAAGATATTCCTTGAGGATGATGCCAGGTTTTCTCAGCAGGTCTTTGACTATTAATTCCTTTTCATTTGATATAAGCCCTTGGCTGCACATCCTTCATTCCATACAAATTTGGGGAATTCTGAAGCCCAACAGTGCAAATTTGAATGCAGAGAAATCACGCACAGTCAATTTAAGTAGTATAGTATCTGATCTGTAGCTGCAAACTTCTAAGTTTGTATCCTGTTGTACTGATATCCTTTCTTTTCTTTTTATATCATCTTTTCAGTGTCATATCATGCATTCCATTTAGCAATCTTTGCCTTGAAAAAGCAAGCGTTTCTGTTTTCTGTTTTTTTCTACTGGAACTTCATTCCAGTAACACGTGTGTTTGTGACCCATGTATACTTTTAATCTGAAATAACCCGTAACAATCACAATCCTCTTCTAATGAATGCATTGCTTTTTAATTTCTAATTCAGCTGCTTTGGTAAAGATTATATATAGTTGACCAGATATGTAGTAAAAAAATGTTACTGTCACTCTCAGTTCAATTCTGAGTAACAGAGGCCCCCACAAGCTAGCAGATGTACTAATATATAGACAGAACCAGCAGTTACGCTGAAAAGATTTTATTATAAGCAGCCTCTCTGCAGACCTGCTTTCTTCCTGTACCAAAGAAATGACAAATAGTTTAATCATTATTTATTTCCCTTGCACGGCTTTCATTTCAGTACTGCCATTTGCATTTTTATGCATGAGTAATTCAGAGGAAGAATGCACACTAAAAGGCAAGACCACAGAATAGTGTCTGCTCAGTTTTGGGAAAACTCTAGCTCTCTTTTAAGCTGATGTTCCTGCGATGCATTTCTAAGGGTAGAATCTGGATCTGCTGAAGAGCAGATGTTTCTCAATAACTCACGTGCAGAGAGATGCATTCTAGATTGAGTGATGTGTCCCCACACAGTTTATCCATTTTTATTCTTTCTTGTGTAAGTTGCTGAAAGAAAAAAGATCTTGCGCTGGTGATTACTTCTTCTAAATACTGAATTTGTAAGATGTATATATAGACTTTGCCTGTCATGGCAATTCTTCCTGCGTACTTCTGACAGGAAAAACCGTTCATAGTCTCCTGTAAGTATTTATTTTCCTAATGTAAATTTGTCCAGGTTAAATATTAGACAGTGCTCTGCCTCTCACATGTCCTTCCAGCAAACTGTTTTCCCATCATTATTCAATCATTTCGGAAACTGCAAGGTGGTAACTGAAGATACAAATCCAAATTAAGGACCCCTTCCTTAGTCAACTTTGACCAACCCTTCAACATGCGGACTTAGTTCCTAGAACACCCCTCCACAACCAGGAATTTCAAAGATACTACTATACCTTCTGCTCTTGGCTTGCCTTGGCTTACTTCTGAAAAAAATAAGTATTCTTAATTTGAGCTAACTAACTAAAAGTGAAATCATAATGGAGATTAGGCAGGGCCTAGTTTTCCTATAAGCTAGCACCCAGAATTAGGGTCTTTGGGGTGGGTATTTCTAATATCAATGATAAAAGCAAATGATTGTATGGTATTTTCATGCTTCCTAACATCCGATTGATATAAACATGCAGCCAGATTGTGCAAATTAAACAGCAGAAATATGCAGCCAAAACCTGTCTGATGTGCTTAGCTGCCCACACAAGTACCCTGACTGTGCTAGGCACTTGGGACCTGTATGCCAATGCAGACATTCAGCATTAGCTCTGTCCCAAGCCTTTGCACCCTGCTGCAGCTAACATGAGGAAATCTGCTTTGGCTCTTCTCAAGTAAAGCTAAAATAAAGCCAGATGATTCTTTGGCTGCAGATGCACAAAAGAAATCACTGAAAAATCCGAGGGCAACCTCAATCCACATTGTGGCTGTGGCCTGCAGCAGTCACTACAAATGCTGTCGTGTGCCATGAATTCCCCCTGCTCTGCAGACCCGCACTGCAGTCTATTTGTCACCTCCTAATCCTGCTCACCTCATGAAAGTAACACTGTGAACAAAACCATCCTGAATTGTCTCCAGCTGCTTCTGCACCTTGTTGATTGCCACTGGGCAATTCCACTGCTGCTTAGAAAGAGCACCCTACGAGATGACAATCAAAGCAAAAGCAAACGGCCACTTTGTACATGCCTGAATATTTCTGCGTGGTGGAGTACTCCCTAAAGGGCGAATTTTTTCCATTTCTAAGAACAAGAATTCTGCTTTTCTTATTCTAGGTCACTTGCAGAACCACACAGATAACACATCTCAACAAAATGTCACTAATCATAAGGTCCGGGGTTTTCAGAACTATGTTTCTGAAGGTAGGCTTTTATTTAGGTGTCTAAACGGAAGGATGAGTTTTACCATGCAATTTCCAAAATTTACTTTTGAGAACACTGGCCTAAATATCATCGCTATGCTTGGATATTGGTGATATTTAAGTTAAGCAGGCTGGCGTAGGTGTAGCACAAGGGAAAGGAAAAGTGCAACGGTCAGTTTAAACACTGATTTGCTGAGTAATATGAGACCAGCCACACCACCCCGTATGCCTCCAACACTGCTATTTTCTGACTGACTGTGACCACACAGGACTGAGCCACCTAATCCATAGCTGCCAGTGGAGCTACAGCTTGGTTTTTATCCCAAAGCATGCTCCTCTGCTCCCTGCTCCACTGAAGTTTTTGTTGCAGCTGAACAGCTTGCAAAAAAGAAGGCCTAAACATGCACAATGTACCACAGGCACAGGAAGATTTTGCAAAATGTAGGGCTGATTGTTGGCTGCACTGTAGCTTCTGGAGTTTGGCACCTGGAAGGTGCTTTCCCACAATCGCATCTGTGGCTCAAGAGCCATGCCCAGAGGAAAATTCCACAGTCGCTGTTTTCAGCAGCCAGTTGGAAAAGTAATTGCTTTTGGCTGAAAATATTAAATGTCACTGAGCCATAATCAAAATACTGGTTTGTTTTTAAAGAACACTTGAGCTTCAAGGCCATTGAGTCCATGTCCGACCATGCTGAGACGGTAGTCCTGCTGTGTCTCGATATGCAGGGGGAAAAATCATAGCCTTGTTTCCCCTTTCCTCTGTACTCACCTGAATGACTGGATCAAGGTTGAACAACCGCAGACAGAAGTGGAAATGTGAAATACGTCAAATGGTATTTTTTGTCATCAGAAGTGCTCAGGGGTTGTGGCCACCAAGGCAAGAACAGACAGGCAGCCTGCAGAACGGGAGATTTCTGACGGTGAAGTCCTATTGGGGTTTTCTGGGACAGTTACGTATAAGACACCAAAGGAATGGCTTAGAACTACTATCCCCACCTACAGTGTTTCTTTTCCTTTACACTTACGGTAACAATGTTTGGGCTACAGTTTGTTTTTTTCAGTTCCCATCTACTATTCATTGTGAAACTTGGTAAGATTGGTCACATTATAATGTCACTCCATGAATCTGTGGATAAAGACATTTTTCTTCAACAGTTTTCTGCTGCATTTACAAACCCATCCCATTGTTCGTGTCATTCCTTGAGGCGTATAACATGGTTGGTACTGGTCTGGCAGAGACTTTCTGCTATCCTTCTCATTTATATTACTGTGTATGTAGAACATATGCAAATGTTTTCTGATACCTTGTCCAACTGCTTAAACACTGAGGACCAAAACTAATTGCATAAATTTTCATCACTGCTACAGCAAATTACTTAGGCATGAGCTGAAGCAAAAGGCAGCTCTGTAAGAACAAACTACTGAAGTAAAACTTCACATAATATGAACAGCAGCATCACAGCAAGCTACAAAGATCAAGTTACAAATTTAAGTACTCCAAGGGTTTTAGTGGAAGTAATTAGTCTGAAATAAAAATTTCTACCCTCAGCCTGATTGTCTGCAAACGAAATGGATGCATTTGATTATACTACAGAACAAGGAACCTTTCCAACCTGTATGGTGAGTGCAGCTATTCCTTTTACTTGGTAAGAGTAAAATTATTTTAGGTTATCTATGCCTTAAATTCACAGAAATATAAGTTTAAATTCACTTCAAATTCACTGACATTAAGTGGCTTTATCTAATTCCATTGAGAACTGCACGGAGTATCTGAGTCCTAGTCTGCTTAGTGAAACTTGACCTTCTACGATAGCAACCAAGTAAAAACACCTCTTACGCCATTTCCAGTGGCAGAAATAATACCTAAGCAAACACTACTGCCAAAGTCAGGAAAAAAACATTTGCAGCAGGCAGACGATATAATTTTTAAGGCAATCTTGAATGAGAGCCTTTGATGTCTGTAAGCCATTTCAGTATCCAAGAATTACCTGCCGCTGGAAAACTCTTAAGTAGCTGAACAGTGCTGAGGTAGGCAAGTTTGTCTTTGCCCATAATTGAGGCTAAATCTACAAAACACCTGTCTATATATTGAGGAGAAAATTTTATCCTTAGAAATTCAAATCTGTGAGCAAACAGGTGATAGAATAAAAATATACTGCTATTCACGTATGGGATTGCAAAATGTAAGGTGAAACAGAAGAAGTAACAGAAGATCAGCCTACATTTTTATATTTCACTTCATTAAAATAACGTATCTTTAAATCCCCTAGGATGCTGCCTTGTTCATAACAGTGCTTTCTAAAACACTGCCTGATCACCATAATATTCTTTATGTTACAACATTCAGGTTTGGTCATATCTTATTCATCATTTGATGTTGAACAACTATACTTCTAACCACCTGGGCACCCATTAGAAGGATGTGTGGATTTCCCCATGTTCCCTTTTGCCACAAAGCAGCACAAGTCTGAACACTGATTTGCAAGTCTGCACGGTGTTTGCGTTCTGCAAACACAGACAAGTGAATAAATAGACACCAGCATGTGCCCAGGGTGAGCGCCTGTGACCACAAACCCCAGCAGGGCTTCTGAAGGTGCAGGTTTTGACACCTGTAGGCAGACTTGTTTACCAACAGTTTCTGGATATTCCCAGATTTCCTGTCACTGCAGAAAGGGGCACCAACATGCACGTGGAAAGGAACTGCTCTAGCACCAGGTAGAAGCTGCAGTACGTATGTTGCTGTAGCTGTGATGACCTATGGGTATAAGTGAATCCAGGTTTGTAAGGGGAAACTGTATCTTCTTGGCCTGACTGAATCTGTGTGGAAGAAAGTCTCTGTCAGATTTCCTCCTAGTTCTTTTCAGGCTCAATAGTCACTGCTGCTCTTGCCAGTTCTGAACTCCCCACGTCTCCAATCTGACAGCAAATTCCCCAGAACAAAGCACACCAGTTCCCTCTCATGCATGACTAAACATACACACCACTTCTGCTGCCCTGCAGTATAGCAAATACATCTAAAACCTGACGTCTGAGCTCATCTTAGCATCTTCTTTCTGGGCTCTGCTGCCGTCTGCTGAGTACGCATGCGATCACCTAACAGTGCTCTGAAAAACCCACTCCACCAGCAGCACAAACACATTTGGTTTAGAGCACCACTGAGTACTGGCACAGCAGGCAGATACACAAATCTGCTTAGGAAACTAAGTTCAAAAATGTGGCTGCAGTATTTGGAGAATGGCTATAGCCAGTATTAAGATTCAGCATCAGCAACTACACAAACAAAAATTTACCCTTCCCAGGAAGCCAAAAGTGCCAGTTCTAGGATAGAAATTTGGCTGTGACACAGCCTTTCTCAGCAAGCCAGATTTCCCATACACCAACCTCAACCACTGCCGCAAGAGAAGTGGCACCAAGGAGCACATGCAGTCTAATTCAAGGTGTTCAGCACATTATTATACCTCACTAAGCTTTATCAATTCAGCATATGCTACGTATGAAAATGGACACGCTGTGAAATCCAGTCTCGCATCTTTAACGGCAAGCAGGAAGACAAGCAAGTACTCACCAGCTGAGAAACAGTACCTTGGTGCACTGTTGAAGCTACTCATCTCATTTAGTTCTGAACTGAATGAGGAGTATTCACAGGCACAGCTATCATGGCTCAGTGAAGTGCTGTAACCACAAATGCTCACCTGTGCCATACCTTTTTATGGCAAAACTAGGATACCTGAGAAGCACCAAACAACAGCCAACATTTTGTCTTCCCAGCAATCCCCACTTTTTTCTGGCAGTAACTTATGTTGTTGCAAGCTGATCATGGTCTAAGCAATGCTCACAATTAAAATTCACTGTCTTAAGCCTGGCAAAAGCATTTGGCTGAGCATTACACTCTGAAATGGGATCAAGACTCCATTTCTTCCCCTAAGAGACAGTCATGATACGTGACATCTCACAAACTTAGAACACACCAAAAGCATGAAAAATTTTCTGTGATATATTCAGCTTGAAATTCAGCTATGGAAGAGGGATTTTCATTTTTCCCCACATGCATATGATCACTCTTAGAAGACTAGGAAGAATGTCTTTGAAAAGAAAATCCCCCAGAACAAAGCACAATAGTTAACATATAGTAAATAATTTCTAAATAAATCATGCCTACCACTTTTGCTGCCTTACAATAAATTTGGTTGATAGGTACGTTAAAAGCACCTCTAATAAAGTGCGTAGATTGTGAAAATTAATTTAAGAGGCAGTTTGACTGGTTGGCAATCCTAACAAAGTCTATGTGGGGAAACTGCCAATGTGTACAGTTTATGTGCACATGCAGATCTTTGTAGAGTGTTAATCCCATTGTGCCTCTGCCAAGAGGGAAAGTTTGCCCTGTCCTGTGGCCAGAAGCACTACTAGCCACAGTCTTCACATTTCCCCCTCCCACCAGGTTCACAATTATCAATCAGAAGTCACCCATAAAAAGCTTTCACCACACAGCATTTTGATTTCTACTCCAGAAAGCCTTCAGCAAGGAAGAGTCAAAGAGCTGGGCCATTTAACCTCATGTGCTCTTTTTTCTTCAATGCACAGCATTCATGTCAGCACTGCCAGAAATACACCTTGTGTGCCATAGGATTTCACGGCAGTCTTCACTAACTTTCATCACCCTCTCAATCACACTTCTTCCTGGAGTCACCTGGTGCCACATGGACCTGCAGGAGCCAGGGGCTGGCAGACGGGCTAAGCCTGGAGGAACCATGCTGTGGAGAACTTGGCAGAAGGCATGTGCCACTTCTCAGCTCCTCTGCTCTCGCCTGGATAGCAACGCTTGGTTACTTCACCATCTTCTTTGGAATAATTCTGAAAAAAGCCTGTTAGGGAAATGTAAAATAGAGAGTATTTTAATATTGTACCTTATTTTTTTATTTAAATCCAGTGTAATTTCTTGAGAGCTCGATGGATTCCCTTACCCTCCCTGACTGATCCCCGAAATGCACCCAATACCCCCAGTCCACAAAACAGCTGCCGGGTCTCCAGGGTGCTCCCACAGCTAACGCACACAGCTTGACTTCCACCAAAGCTGTTTTGTGGTCTTCCTCTTTGGCCCTGGTGTAGTAACATAGGACTAGACTGAAAGCTCATATGAACACTCTAATTCTCACATAGATTGCAAAATACTCACCTTGCTCACCATACAGAAACAAAGACTTCATGCTGGGCCAGATTTCTGATCTGAGGGGACCAACAAGGCCAGGAATTTTGGTGTAGGTAGAGGGAAAGCTGTACTGCAAAGCCCCAAAATAATGCAAATCAGCCAGTGGCCCACCACATCCAGATGCCAAGGAACTGTGTTATAGAGGCTGCAGAGGCAGTTGCAGTCTTTGCTCAGGCCAAGGGAATTGCAAGGCTGGATCCAGCGTGAGGCGACTGAAAATCAGCCCCAGCGCCTGGCTGAGGAAGCACAAGTAGACCACGGCACCAGGCACAACTCCTGCATTGTAAGACATGCACTGCAGGCATCACTGTCCCCTGGTTTCAATGTTTTATCTATTTTCTGTAATTTAACTATGAATGATGTTATCAGTGTGTCTGATTGTTCTGAATCTCACAAAGTTCTGGCCCTTGATGATACTGAGGCAAAAACTTCCATAGCTTGATTGTGTGTTGCGTAAAAAAGCACTGCCTTTCATTGGCTCTTTGTGCTGTATTTTTATTATACTTCCTGTAATGGCTTGTTATGTATTTACTTACATTTTCCAAAATACTCTCTAATCTGAAATATAAAATGTGCTTTAAATGCTTCATGAAACAAGAAAAAATAGCCTTCAAATTTACCAACAAAATAAAGTCATCTCCCAGAATGAATCAATAAAACCACCAGGCCATTTTCAAGTAAAATGATACCACATTGCCAGAATGACAAGCACAGAATTACCTCACAGATAACAAACCAGAACCAAATTTGAGAAACCTCATATAGACTTTCTACAGTGAATCATCCTTTTTTTTTGTTTTAAAATATTTATCTGGGAGTTGAAGAAAGGTTGATTCATCCCATTCTGAAATTGTTTTCTGTTTCAGTATAATACAGCTTTGTTTTCTGCAGCACCTTTTGAGCAATGCTGCAAGCACAGAGTAAGAACCAGTTAAATCAGTCCTGGCAAAAGAGAAAAACAAGTCTGGGGACAGGAATAGGCATTTTCCATCCGAGATTTAGGAAGAAGTGGAGACTCAAAGAGGTAGAGTTGTACAAAAAAGTCTCTCTCAAGGCAAAGTTAATCTCTTTAACACAGAAAGAAAGATTCTGAGGGCAGAGAGAAATGGCCAGTATCAGGTGGAAAGAAGAAACTGGAAGACATGGGCTTTTAAAGCAGTGAGGCATGTGGGAGCTGCTTCGTAGCCATCAGGAGAATGCAGGTCTTGTGATGTGGACATGCCAGTTTTGTCACAGCCACTAGCTGGTAATGTCACCGATGCACCGAGGTGGCAGGAGCTGGGGCAGGGGAAGAAGCGGTGTATAAGGATGCAGTGATACCGGTCAAGGATAGAGGCAGCACCTAATGCTGTGGGAGCACCAAGCACTGGCATGCTCACAGGGCCAAAGAGGAGTGGAACATAAAGTCAAATCCAAGAAGAAAACAAATGGTAAAATAACAAGTAATAAGAGGGTAAGTCAGGTTTGCGAGTTTACCTCTTGCCCAAAATAGGGATGCCTGGCTTTGAGACTCCTAGCAAGGAAGCTGAAATAAACCCACCAGTTTTCCTGCTCAGACACCCAGAGTGACTGTGGGTAGCTGCTAGCTGTGACTAATGCCAGAGATACTCTTAGCAGTGCTGAGAACATGCAGGTCCTGTGTCTTGCAGCAGGAGGTACATGCTAGGTACTGAAGTCACTTACACATGTACCTCTTGCCTACAAGTTTAGGAGAAAAATACTGCTTGTACATTGAATTCTCATGGCCTTGGGCAAAATAATTTACTTGGTGAGGTAAACAGTTCTCTCCTGAGGAAAACTGTTTGCCAGGAAGGGTTTGAAGGAGGAGAAAAGGATGGCTTGGCACCTCCATCCAGCTGTTCCAAAATGTGCTGGAGATATTACCTCCGGGAGAAGGCAAGAGAGGCAGGCAGAGAGAGATTTGGGTAGGTGCAGATGTCCAGTGTGCATCTCCTGGATGGCTAAGAGCCCTGCTTGTCACTTTAGATTGTCTACTTTTGCCATGTACTACAAATAAACACAAGAAAAACGTACCAAGTACAGACATGGGGAATAGGAATTGACTTTTCAAGGTTCCTTCCAGTCCTTTCCTAGGTCATGTCCCAAATACTTCCAATAATGTATCCTTTTTCTAAACAGGCATGGCAGCATCAGAAGTACTTGTGTGGGACTTAGCATTTCCTTTTTTGCCCCACATGTAAGCAACAAACTTACAAGAGGAGTAGTCTGGAGATTGGCTTTGATGTCACTCAGAGTCATCTGTGCTCCTCATGAAACTTCTCAACCTACTGCCAGGATTTTTCAGCAAACCATTAATGTGTACTGCATCAGGCAAAATTTGTACAGTGGTTGTTCAGCTTTCCAACCAGGTACTAGAGGATTATTTAACCAGTGGTGGGTTTGAGCTGCTTCTCTTGCACTGATACTGCAAGCCAGCTGTTGGGAACCTTGTCCAAGACTAGTTTCATTCCGGCTATACGAAGAGCTGTGAGACGGATTTCTGGACTATGTAAAATCACAGTGAGGTGCATTGCTACTTAAGAAGGGAAGTCAGAGCAGGCTCAGTTCCACTCATCCTTTGCAGTACAGAGGATTGCTGTAGCTCATATACATTGAATCCCGCTTATTCTACTCTACAGCACATAGAAAGTTATGGTAACCATTTTATCAGTACAAGTCAAGGATTTCTGGAAAGGAGGCTCCCCTTCTACATCCTAAACTAAGTGCACTTCATTTCGGTCTGGTCCACAGTCATATAAAAGACTGCCAGTATTAACAGTAACACCAGGGCTCTAACAGTTTTCACTCAAAGATCTTCACAAACAAAGAGAAGTCACTACCTGTCCAACAACTCCGCGAAGACAGGAGTGCCCAAAAGGTTCACCCTACGGGACTGGGTGGCCCCATGTGGTGCTCAGGGATGAACCAACACTGATTGTAAGCAGCTTGCTCAAGATTTACTTGCTACCGCTTCTCCATTATTTTTTCAACTCTTGCTGCTCACTTAATCTCGTATGTGACCTACCAGGATTACTTAGCTCAGCATTACATGTAGGTGGTGTATATGGAGAAAACAGCTCATGAAAAGGATGATATTTGATGCTGCTGTCCTCCATTCTGAGCCTTATCACAAAAAAGGACATCTGAAGCCTTCAGTGTAAATGACCCTCCTTAGCTCCCAACTGCCCTCACAGGCATCTGTGCAGCACATAGGCATCAGTATCACTGGTGAGGAACAGAACACTATACATATCACAGGCACTCAAAAGGTTGAGGTTTCAGGTTATTTGGTTCCCTCCTAGATAGTGGTTTATCAAAGTAAAAATCACCCCACCCTAGTTTCAAAACACCAACATGCAGCACTAAGGTGGGGTAAATCAAGGGCATTCCCTCCCTGCTGTTTTTTAAGAAACATTATTATTGATCTTTATTCAAGCAACAGCAGTTAAGCAAAGAAACAAGATATATATGACCCAACTCAAATGTTTGTTGCGGTCCACATACAGTATCTATTATTTTTCCATAAGACACAAAGGGCATGTTCCCACTATCTGTACCTATTTCAGAACCATCAAGTTGCACAATGGTGAACTACTAAATGGTCCTAATGCTTGTATACCTGTCTGCCTTTCCTGTGGACGGATACTCAAATGTCTCTTGCGGCTTACCTGGAGGGAAGCAAATTGGATTGCAAATTGGATGATGCCTGGCCCAGTGTGGGTGCCTGTGATGGAATCTCTGCCATGCTCTCGTGTCGCTAGCATGCACGTTGAAGCTCTCAGGTGCAGGGAATTGAGAGCAGCTTCCCTGTGCACCAACCCTGCAGTGCTGTACACACTCTAGAAAAAAAAAAGAAACAAAATAGGAGAGGGTTGGGTTTTGTGGTTTTTATTAAAATTTCATTCAGAATAGCCTCACTTAGATGTCTAAAGCAAATAAAGTGGTTTTGCATGCAAAAGGCTGCTTGTCATAGAAAGCAGTCTCCAGAAGGAAACTCACTCATTAGCTTGAGCAGGCCAAGTCAGAGAATGGCAACCTCCTCATCTCAGTTCTTAAGTAAATCCATCAAACCCCACCATGAGGCATTCCATCTCCCTAAATCTCAGCCTTTGCAGGAAGAACTACACATGTATTTTCTGATCTGTAAAAAAACTGCATGAATTTTGAATTGAAAGACCTCAAGGCATTTCAATATTAGAAATAAGAAGTTATACGGTAGTTTAAGTTACTTCCTACTGTATCCTCTTCATAAAATGAAGGCTATACGCCTTCACAATTTTCCACTTATACAGAATTCCATCAGTTTAATCAAAGTGAAACATATGGTACTATTATGGTCCTTGCACCTTCAGATTTCCTTACTGATAACCCACATACTATCCGTTAACCCATTGCATCATTCAAAAGAATAAACAACCTGGGCTTAGCATACAGGAAGCTGAACAAAAAGGAAATAGAAAATATTAGTTTTCGTATATATATTTTGATCTCTGCACAGTTCAGACTGACATATTTCAACAGATAAGGTTACCCTTCGGATGAGCCTGTTAAGTTCACTACAGAGACAAAAAGCATTTCCTATTTTTCAAGTTTGAGCTTTTTTTATTTAAACCACCGTTACCTCAATCCCATGGATAGATCTGGTGGTTAATAATGGTAGCAAAAGTCAAGACTTCTTATTCTCTTGTAACAAGCCATCCAGAATCACCCAGGCTAAAACCAATACGGGCATGCATTTTTTCCCAAGCACTTTTATTTTGGTCTAGGAAGACTCTCGTGCTTCCCCATTCAGCATATCCTCTTTTCACAGGCTGCACACAGTTGGGAAATTAATATAATATTGCCAAGATGACTGCGAACGCTATCAGCTTACAAGGCTGAAATCAATGCAATACAACTTGCCTTTGCATTAACTGGGGAAGTCATAAGGCACTCAAAAATGCTTCTGATGGCGGTGACATGAACTGGAAGGCAGATCTTAAAATCATATAATAGTTTCGGTTGGAAGAGACCTTCAAAAGTCACCTAGTCCAACCCCCCAGAGACCTTCAAAAGTCACCTAGTCCAACCCTCCCTAGCAATGAGTCTTCACCCATAACTTCTTCCTTTTGTGCCTTTAAGATGCAGAATGCTGTCACCTCTCATCTCTAAAATTTTATTTGGCATTTCCTAATGAATACACTATCAGTGTGCTACAGCTTGCAGTTTCTGGGCATGGTGAAAAGGGGCAGCCACAGCCTGAAGGTTGGCAGGAGAATCTTTGGTACCCACCGAGATCTCATGAAGGGTTAGAGGCTCAGGCATCACAAACAATTGTGTGCACTTCCATGCCAGACCACACATCTGCCAAAAATGGCATATATATTGCAATATTAAGGGTTACGTGTTTGCATAATGCCAAAGATCTGCACCTCAGACTTTGAGAATGCACGTAATAGAAGGGGCAAGGGCCAACATATGAGTTTTAAAACAAATACCAAATCTGTAACTTAAAAGGATAGTTGTGATAGACTTGTAACCTGGCAGAGAAGGGAGAAGAGAAAAATTCTGGCAACCACGCACAAAAGAGAGGAGTGCTGCAATTAAGTAAAATAAGCAACATTTACTTGGGGATACAGACTGCAAAATCCAGGGTTTTTTTCCTTCTACTAAGGTAGGGAAATCTTTCCTCAATCTGAATAAAAGACAAGTCTTGCCAGCAATAAAAACTGAAAGTGGGCACTGTCTTCCAAGGTAGCCATCGCTCAGAGACTAGCAGGACATCAGGTTCCCTGGGGGAAGGGGTGAGTAGTCCACTTGCATATTAAACACTGTCTTAACCCATGTATCTTTTTGCTTTTGCTCTTCCTATAACAACAGTACAAAGCAAGTAGTATCTTGCTGAGGGACTTTATCAAGGCAGCATACAGTACTTTTCCTTGGAGGGGACCAGAGGACCACCAAAATTTAAAATTTAATCAGGTAACAACTCTAAATACATGGTCTTTACCACTGCACCACAATAACTTGTTATTAAAAGTTGGCACACAAACACAAATGATTATAATTGTGTAAGATTTCACAATATAGGATACTCTTTTTGCTTCTTCAATATTTTGTCAGACTTTATGGTGGGAACACTTTTATAAGTAATATAACTAAAGATCTAAGAAATGGGATGTTGTGGTTATTTCTAAAGCTGCTTTTAGAATACATATTACATCTTAAGCAAACCTTCTTGCACATATATAAAAACAACATTGTGTTAAGTACAGGCTACTCTGCTGCGCACAATTTTGTTTCTAGTATTACTGACTAACTTTCTGAGTCACTCCCATAAACCTCTGGTGGATCTGAATCACGTTTTTTTTGTGAATTTGGTTATTTCAGGGCTGCTTACGAAATGTTACTGATTTTTGCTCATGTTACTGCAATAAAAGAATGTAACTGATAGGTTTGTTCCAAAATTCTTTTTAAAGATTACTCATCAAGAAATCAATACAGGCGGAAGATTATTTCAGGGGGCAGTTGGCAGATTTAAGGGATTCCTTGACATGCAGTGGACAGTGACCTAAACACTGAGACAGTGAAGCTGCTGGAAAGGTCAGCAACAGAAGAGCCACATTTCAGCCCCATGCTCTCACTGTGGGCATCTGCAGACTGAGCACTGCTCAGTCTACAGCCAGCCGCAGAACATGCTGGGCCACCAGGCTGCCTGAGGTCATCTGTGTGCATGCACTTATGCCTGGGCATGCTGACTTGATGTGACATTGATCCCACTGAAATCAGTAGTTTTTCTCCTACAAGAATCTCACCTTCCCAAATCCGACGGTCCTCTGCGCAGTAGGTTGGTTTTTTTTCTCTGCTATCTTTCAGTACAGCATAAGGAAATACATGTTTGTATTTTGTATACCTCCCCTTTTCTGATAAAATGGTTTTTCTTAGCTCTGCAATACCTGACGCTCTCGCATGATGTTAAATGGAAACACTGTCATCTGCAAACAAAATTACAACATACCAACGATTAAACATTGTTCACCACAGCACTGAACAGGAGATATTTGCTACTGCATTCTGCCGTTTCACTGTAATCCTGGTGTCAGCTACATAAGGGGAGAGACAGCAAGACAACTAAGCAGCAGCTGAACTCATATGTTCATCTTCTGTCTCTCAGCAGACTACCTACATGATTATTTTCTCGGGATATTAAGTATACTTACACTACTGACACTGCTCACAAGTCCACTAGAGAGCAGCTATGCCTCACATTTACTGAGGGGTTCTTTCAGTTAGTTTCTCTGACATTATTATGCTTAACCCAAATGACTAATCAGACCTGAAAAGCTTTCTCAGCTCTAGACTGAGAAGTGATGGAGGTGTGGATTCAAGCTGCTCTGATTCATACCAGTGTAATAGCTCTCTCTTAGCACTTGGTCTTGTTCATGCTCAACATCATTCTTACAGAAATCTTGGCTCATATTCTAGTTTGGGATATTTAATTTAAACTGAAGAAATGCAGAGCTGAGTTTCAGGTTCTTCCTTAAGCAAGCCTTGAGTGCTCCATGTTGTGAACTCCCTTGAATTCCTTCAGGAAGGGAAGGAATACAGATTTTTTGGAAGAAGTCCAGAGCAAGAGGCAGCCAAAGGACCTAGTCTTTCTAGACAGTGGATTAGAGAACTCAAAAATAGCTAAATAAGGCTCTTTAATCCCATTTTCCCTGGGTGCCAAGAAGATCTAAAGAACTAGTAAAGCACAGAAGTCCGCATCAACTTATATTAGGCCATTTTCCACTAACTTCCCAGGAGCCCTTCAAATGCCAGCAATTTCTTTAACCTGCATTATCCTGAACCCTTATAAACTGCCTTGAAGTGCCTGGGTAGTTCTACTTTGGCACATTAGTTTGCTACCTTCCTTTTTTATATCACATCACTTAATCCTCAGGCATAAAGTAGGAAGGACAAGGACCAGTTTCAGAGTCTGTATACGCCAAAGGTCAGGCTTTTCTTGTGTACCTCAAGTAACTTCTTTGTCCTTCATCTTCTACTGTACGTAACAACTCTACTGGCGTTGTTTCCCACCTGTGAAAAAATAAAAAGCAAGCATAGAAATGTTTCAGAACATGCATACTGAAACATAAAGATCTAAGAAAACAGAAAATTACCTAGATATTAGACTGATCGCCTAAAACAGAGCATTTGCCACAAGACATATGAAGTGGCACAAAACACACTGCAGTCACTGAGATGGTCAAGGGAAAAAAAGTAGCTCACTTCAGGTTGGGCATTCCACATCGAACTGTGAAGAAATGCTTCTTTCCCAGCTTTTAAAGCTATTTTAAATAGAATAAAACTTCATAATGAAATATAATAAATGGAAAATTGCAATGCTGGTATCAAAGTGTTAATATGAAACATTTTAATGTTTCTATTTATTAGTTTTGACACAAATTGGACAAAATCAATAAAATCAATCAGGATATTATAAAGAATAGAGCCAACAGGGAAAAATCTGTGCAGCTGAAGCCTTAAAAGCATCAAACTAGACCTAGCAATAAAGAAGAAAACAAAGCAGTTCAGAGAGTAAATAAGGAGAGTTTCCATGGTATATGATTATATCAGAGGATAAAATTGCTTTATCTCTGCTCAAATTAAAGGTGATTTAAAGTGAAGCAAATGGTGATATTTCTCTCAGAAAAACTCAGCATGGCCAACACAGAAATGCAGAGGGCAACAGCAAGAAGAGAGCCAAGAAAAAAAAGCTACTGGGTCTACTGCTTCTCTGCAATACTCTGTTATTTTCACAGCATCTTCCAAAATAACGTTCTTTAATTTTCTCCTGCAGATCCACCACAAACATAGACTTGAAAGAACATCAGCCTCCTTTGATCTCTGGTTATTGTTCTGGAAATTACATCTTTGCCTCCTTTTTTCTTCCAGCTGCTTCTGACATTCTTGTGAGTTTTCCTGTTCTCAGGTTTAGTGTTTCCATTTCCCTTCACGTTGTCACTTGTTGTGCAGCAGTATCAAGTATAACTGTTTTCCAGCCTCTGGAGTCAAATCACCATCTCCTCACATGTGGTGCATGATATCGACACACAGCTCCAGGAGATCCAAGGTGTTGTGGCTAAAAGCAGTGGCATATGTGCACTTTCTGACCAGTTCAAAGGGCAGGTAAAATGCAATCTTCCTAGTGATTTATGGCCTTAACATTTTGTTTTGCCTGTGATTGGGCTACAAGCACACATGCAGTTACCAGCACTAGCTCAGCTAATGGCAGTAACAGGTAAAGGTCTGACCTGAAGGTGAGGCTGGGTAGGACAAAGTCGCATCCTCCTTTCTCCTCCCTCATGCATGCTGGGTCTCACAGTGCTCGATGCCCAGTGGTACTGCAACAATTGCCTTTTATCCGCTCTTAAATCAGACACCTGAAAGGATCAGGGTTAAGACAAGTACCCCACAAAAGATGACTGTGTAACTTTTTAAGCTGTGTGACAATTAAAGATATCTTTAAAAAAATAAAAATACGGCACTGAGGCAAGCTTCACTGTTGTCTTAGTCATTTTCCCATGAAGCAGAGCAGCATTTCTCACGTGGTAACAGCCTATCTCCTTGGGAAGGCATGGCAAGGTACCTGCACTATCTCTCAGCCCAGATAGCCAAGCACTTCCGATGATACACACTGCTGTGACAGCTGGTCCAGCTTAACAGCTCCCTGCCACAGCAAGGCACATTTTTGGCTATTACAGTGACCTAACTTACTCCCTAAGAGGTAAACACCAAAGCTGGTGCTAAAAGGAGGGAAAAAAAAAGGACTTCCTGTGACTTTTCAGATGGGCCCTCAACACTGGGGGATCAAACCTGCAGAAGGGCAGATTCAAGCAGCTACTTATGCCCCTCAGCACCTGGGATGCAACCATCCTGGGAGGGAAAGGGAATGCCTGGACCAGAAGTGCAACACTGGTGCTTCACTATTTATCCATGCCCAGCATAGGCAGGTAGGTTAGGAGGAAGACATAAAAGTAGAAACGTACCGGGGCTAAGAAACCACCTAAAATGCCACCAACCAGGGATTTAACAAGTTGTAGGCTTAGTTACATAGAAGAAGAGAAAACAGAACCATAGGTATAGTTTTTACTGGGTTCAATAAAAAAGTAGTTGTGTAATCCTTATAATCAGAGGAAGAGGATCAGGACTGGAAATTCAGCTATATGGAAAGGAATGCTGAATCTTACGATCTTGCTTCTGAGTAAATTGTGGATGCCCAAAAGGACAGTTCTTCCTTGGTTATCTGTATATCCTACATTTACAGTGAGCACGGGAAAGTGATTTTTCAAAAGCCTCCACTGACCTGCATCTAGACTAGCATCTTCAGTGCCTCCTTATTTTTCTCTTGGTTTCCCACAAGTTAGTTCAGAGAAACATCACAGCTCAAGGAACAGGGTATCAAGTCTCAGGTCTGCAAGAAGCACATAAATAACAGGCAAGAAAAATGTCATTGTCTAGAAGAGTACCTTAAGACAGCAGTTTTACTACTTTCTTGTACAGTCACCTGCAGATGCAGTCATGTTTACTGGCTCAGGTTTCTGAAAGAAAACACAAGCAAGACATTAAGCTTCCAGTCAAAGGTACATTAGATTTTTTTTCCTTTCTCTTGAAAAGGAACAACTCCTCCAGCAGGACCAATGAGACAGTAGCAAGCAATTAAAATCTACAGTCTTCTATTGATGTTTCAATATAGAAATACTGAAAATTATTAAGATTCATCTTTCAGTCAACCATTTGAAATAAACTGACAGTGGGCGATCACACTTTTAATCTTTGTTCACACAGAAGTCTTTCACTAATGTTTTCAGACAGATTCTTGTACTCCCACAAACACACTGAGTAGCTACTTTCACACAAGTAGTCATTTAATGTATATTACAGCAAGAAACATTGTTTTGTATCTTGAATTTTTTTTTTCTCCTTTGTTTTCTATTCAGAGGTCTTTGCTTGTTTTTCGTATCTTTCCATAGGTTCACTTACAGGGAATGGTGTACATGCTTCTGGGAACCTGCATGACAAAGGCAAAACTGTTGGTGGTGAGAACTCAAAGTTTGGGATGTCATTGCTCATGACTGCGAAAGGAACAGGTTTTCCCAGTGTAACAGGCTCAGGTATCCTGTATTGCCACAGCTCAGCTTTCTGGGGAGTTACAGGATGTTAGGTACACACCAGAGGAGAAGGGATAAGAGTCCTGGTCTTGGATTTGCCATACATGTAAACTTGTTTTCCTATTTAGACCACCAGAAAGACTACAGATACTGCTGGTTACCCTAACTGGTACCAGTACCACGGTTTATTCTAAACTATCTTACTTAGTTTTTGTAATATTTTTAAATCAAATTCTCACTCAGAAGATTTTTATTTTCTAATACCTATGTCATTTCCCACAGTAAATTTCTCTATTTGTCTCCCTTCTGGAGAAATGATTTTTTCTCATCTCTCCCTGTATTTAATTTCCTTCTTAGACCTCAATCATAATCAAGAGTATCTTGATTCTTCTCCCTTTCTGAGGTCAAATAGGCTCACACAATACATCTTAAAACATTTCCATTACTGTTTCCACTGAATGCAAGGAAAATACGTTGACTTCATTAAAAAAAGAATAAAATTAAACGAGAGATAATTTTCATAAATTAGATGTACAGATTTCAGAGCTCAGAAACAAGGATGTCAAACGTGTCCAGCTTATACAGCCTCCTACACAGAAACCACGAGGTTTCAACGATAAGTCACTGAAACCACAGTGTTCAGCTTTTTATCCAAGACTAATGGGTGCTGCTGCTTCAGTGTGATGACTGTTCACATACTACTTTTTCCAAGGTTCGCTTAAGGTGCTGACCTGTGAAAAAAAAATAAACCCATTATGCAAAGCAACTGTGCTATAGTGTTTTTCAAATCTGTATGTGTGCGCATATAAAAGATGTATCTATAGGTACAGGCACACGCATTTGTATCTGTTATATACGTCTAGTTATAGATGAAGACAGAAACAAAGTCATCCGAAAAAAATTTACTGAGAAGCTGTTTTTTCAAATATACTGAAGTTTTATCTGTTAAGCACAGTATGAGCTAGTCACCTTGAAGCATTCCCTGACCTGCTGTAAATAATTAAATAGCAGATTTATTTAAGCGCAAAGTCATAACAAAGTATATTATATTCACAGAGTAATTAATACATGAGAAATACAATAGTTAGTATTGCTATTTAAGATACGTCTCTACTGGTACAGTTAAATCCACATCAGAGATTTTATGGATTTAACTGCCTGAGAAACAACAACAAATCATGCCTGTGTGATATTATTATACCTGCAAGAGTCTTAAACGCAGACCAGGCTGAAGAGTTAAAACATCCCTAAATCCTCTTCCTTAAAATGATCCTGCCAGAAATGGCATTTCAGCCACAGTTAAAGGGCTGAATGATGTATGCACTGGCACCAAGCTGCAGTTCCTGGAATGATGCTGCTGAGCAATACCCACTGGTCCCCTCAGCCTTATGTGCTAAGAAGGTACTTGTTGCATAGGTGATCCAGTTTTGATTAGTAGTAAAGCCAGGAGAAAAGGAGTTTCTGACTTGTAGCAAATCATAGCTACTTGCAAATCTGTCACTTGTGTGATGGAGAAAGTAGAGTTGATAGCGAAATAATTCCAATCAAAACAAAGCAAACCAAATAAACACTCAACACCTTTGCAAGAGGAATTTTTAACTTGGACCATTTTAATGACCCAAGCTACTGGAACAGAGGCTCTTCAATACTGTGATGCAGAGATATGGCAGAGCGGCAGTGACCTAAAGTAGAAAGTTCTTAAAATAGCTTTGCTGCTGAAGAAAGCACTTGCATTACTACATCCTGAAATCTGCCGAGGTCACTTCTGCCTCAGCCTTCCTTTTGGTTACGCAGCACGACACCAAAGCCTCTTCTCTGCTGCAGGAACTGACATACAAGAAGGATCTGATGGCTGATGCAGTGGTTTGCAGCACGCACAGTGGTAGCACACAGATGAAGTTGAGAAGCTGGTCTGCAAGCAGACACTTGGAGTCATTCCAAGTGGAGGCAGACCACATCCTCCAGTGCAATCTCACACAGCTCCACTGTCCTCACTATTTCTTGCTGTGCACCACAGACATGGTATGACACGAAACTGTTCCTGGTAAGACAAAAAACGGGCAGGAGAACAATGTGAATGTGTTTATAGAACATGAAATCAACACTATTATTAAAAAAATTATTCTAACAGAAACTGTGTATACACTGTAAACATACATACATATATGAAGGAGAGCACAATCTGTCATATTTTGGAAGTACCTGAAACTAGTTAGAAATAAAAGTGGTATTCAGTCATCTGCTTCTACCAGTAATGCCAAAAGGCAAAACATAATAAAGAGTTAAAAACTCCATTTTATGTTAAAGATAACTTTATGTAGAATATATTCATAAGGAAGGTAAAATCAGACCAGATTTGCTGGAGAGAAGGGGAAGAGGGCCACAGCCTCAATG